>NW_010103009.1:2246-8005 GCF_000699245.1 Pterocles gutturalis | reverse complement strand
ATTAATAAATAAATAAATAAGTAGATTAATAAGTAGATAAATAAGTAAATAAATAAATAAATGGGTAAATGGATAAATAAATAAATAAATAAATAAGCAAATGACTGCCTTGTGCAGGAGCAGCAGGATGTCCTCCTTGCTCGAGCCGCAGGGAAGCAGCGCAGGAGCCGCACGAGCGAGACGACCCCCAGGACGGACATGTGGGACGTGCAGAGCCCAGCAGCAAAGCTGCACCCGGGCACAGCACGGGGACCCTGCGGCACCCAGCACCACGGCGTCATCCCCCCGTGCCCGGGTGGGCTGGGGGCAGCCTGGTATGAGGACTGATCCGTGCATTCCCCATTTCCTCTGCTCTGTATGTGTGCCCTGCATTCCCCATTTGCTCTGTACTGTACATTTGCCCTGCATTCCGCATTTTCTTTGCACGCACAGGACTCTCCAGCTGTGCTGCTGCCACGTCCAGGGCATGGGGGTCCCAGGGAGACCCCCTCTGCCAAAGCCAGCAGCACAGGGCACAGCCGGCATGACGCCAGCACGGCAGAGCTCCAGATTCCTGCAAAACCAGGGGCTTGGGAGAGGCAGCGTGCGTTCTCGTTTGGAGTGCATCCGGCCAAGAATGGGTTTCACTTCCTTATATTAAGGATTTATTTTCGACCAAAACATTAAAAATACTTAAGACTTAATGATGACAAAATGTGCATCCTAAGGTAGGAAGTAAGGACTATTAACAGCACCGTTACCGCTGCTCAGCTCCCCCTCAGCAAAACGTAAATGCAATAAAAACACAGGGCTGACAGCTTCAGCAGCAGCAGGGATTTACTGAAAGCTCCGGCCACGGCTCGGTGCTCTGTGCAGAGGGATCCTCCCTGCTCTCCATTAGGGCATCTGGCAATACGAGGGTTTGTGTCCGTTTATACGGACAAAGCATCGCTCCCACCCAGCCCACCGGAGCAGCCCGTGCTCCACTGCCGTTGCCCACACCCATTCCTGTGAAATGGCAAAAGGAGGAGCTGCAGCCCAGCCCCGGGGACCCCCTAGTGATGGTCATCTGGGGGGTGATCCCTGGCCTTGGTCCCTGCAGGGAGAGGGTGGATACTGTCCCCAGGAGATGGTGGATATTGTCCCAGGAGATGGTGGATACTGTCCCCAGGAGATGGTGGATATTGTCCCAGGAGATGGTGGACATTGTCCCCAGGAGATGGTGGATATCATCCCCAGGAGATGGTGGATATTGTCCCAGGAGATGGTGGACATTGTCCCCAGGAGATGGTGGATATCGTCCCCAGGAGATGGTGGATACTGTCCCAGGAGATGGTGGATATTGTCCCCAGGAGAGGTTGGATATTGACCCCAAGAGATGGTGGATATCATCCCCAGGATGTGGTGTATATTATCCCCAGGAAATGGTGGATATTGTCCCCAGGAGATGGTGGATACTGTCCCCAGGAGATGATGGACATTGTCCCCAGGAGATGATGGACATGGTCCCCAGGAGAGGGTGGACATTGTCCCCAGGATGTGGTGGATATCGTCCCCAGGAGATGGTGGATATCGTCCCCAGGAGAGGTTAAACATTGTCCATTGTCCCCAGGAGATGATGGACATTGTCCCCAGGAGATGGTGGATGGAAGGACAGGGACGGGGACGGTGCCAGGAGGGTGCCCTGGCCCTGGTGCCCCATACCAGTGGGTACGTGGTGGCTCCAGGACGTTCAGCAACCCAGGATTCTGCAGAGCTGGAAGCACCGTAATTCACATAACGCCCGAAACTCCTCGTAGCTGGCACAGATATAATCACGCCGAAATCAGGGTTTAAGCCTCATATCCCAACAAGTGCTGTGGCGGTTATCTCCTAATTACTCCAGCAGACTTTAATTAGTCCAGAAGCGCTATCTGAAACCCCTTCACCGGGGACGCCGTGTCTCCAGAAGGGACAGACCGGGGACGATGGGGCAGAGGGCGGTTGCTCGGTCTCACTGCGGACCCTGTGCCATTGAAAAGGGGATGTTCCCCAGCGTGAACCGCACCGGCCGCGTGGGATGGTTCCATGGATAAGTGACGATAGCAGCAACGACCATCCCAACCCCTGCAGGCGGCTGGACACGGCTCTCGCGGTTCCCATCGGGCGGGAGGAGGAGGAACCAGCCCAAGTCAGTCTGGAAACTCTCCAGTGCACCCAGAGTCACTGGGAGCCTCGATGGGGTCAGCAATGAGCTCACACCATGTCAGTGTGTCTCATTTCAGGCATTTTGATAGAAAATTTTGGCAAAGGAAAACACACCCTGAGGGCAAACCCTGTATGAACAAGTGGTGTTGGTTGGACGTTTCCAAAACGAGCATCTGCCTTTTGCTGCCCTTCATCCAGCCATCCCTGTCCCTCCCCGTAACATCACATCCCGTGGGCAGCAACACCTCCCAACGTGTCCCACACGTCCCCAAAGAGTTGGGGCAGTCACGCGGAGAAGCCGGTGCCGTCTCCCCCGTCGCCAGGATGGAGAGGCAGGGAGCCCATGTCGACATCGGAAAAGCCATAAAAATCCATAGGGGTCATGGAGGGGGAGCTCCATCAGCAGTGGCAGAAGAAACGACGAAATCATGGAATCACGGAATGGTTTGGGTTGAAGGCACCTTGGAGATCCTCCAGTTCCGTGTGGGTTTAGGAGCAGAAGTGTGGAAACAGAGCCTCCTTGAGTGAAGGGTTGGAAACCATCAAAAAGAAATTTTTAGCGTCATGTCATAGAGGTGCAGAGATGGGAACTGAACTGGTGACACATGTGCGTCAGTGGTGCCACTGTCGGGTGGAGAAACACAATGGGAGCTGCAAGGTCCGGCCGTAATTGAGAGCATCAGGGTAATAAGTCTCCTAGAAACCCAACAAAAGAGAGATGGCCACAAGGACACCGACACCCAAACATCTATAGAAAGAGGACGGAGCCCTCCGCGCACCGCCGCGTCTGGGAGATCTTCAGATTAAATTGAGTTGGCAAATTAAATTCCTCAAAGAATAATAAAATGCGCAAAGGATGATCTCCAGAGCTGCAGGGTTTAGCGCTACAGCTGCTGAGCCACAGGGGGACAGGGGACATCGGGCAGAGCTCACACGGGGACAAGGCTGCGGGCACGTTCTGCGTCCCACTGAGCAGCTCTGCAGAACCTCAATGGAAATGGGCTGGTGGGAGGTTGGAACGAGATGGCAACCCCCATGGCAGGGGCTTGGAACGAGATGATCCCTAAGGTCCCTTCCCACCCAAACCCTTCTGTGGTTCTATGAGTCTAGATGCAACCTGGGTGGGGTCACTTTGGAAGCTCAATGGAAATCCAACCTGGATTTGGCCACCAGGAGCTTGGACCAAACCCAGCAGCGACTGCGAGGAGCTGGATTCATCATCAAGGCCAGGCTGGGTGAGCCTTTGAGCAACCTGGGCTAGTGGAAGGTGTCGAGTTGATCTCTAAGTGGAACAAGATGATCTCCAAGGTCCCTTCCCACCCAAACCATCCCATGATTCTATGATTCCCCATCCCAGGAGAAGGAAATCCTCACCGGCAGCTTGGAGATGACACAAGGACACAGCGCTGGAAGACGGTGGCCAAGGCAAACCTCCGAGCAGCCAAAGGAAGGACACAAGGTCCAGACCAGCTGAATAGAGGGGTGGGACGGCCAAAAATGCTGCAGGGACCCCCAAGAGAAGAACATAGGTGCCAACTCTGGTGGGCAAGTGCAAGGCAGGTTGAAAGCCACTTGGGCAGGCAATGGACACAGGGTCCAAACAAGCCTTGAACCCTTCTTCCAACAGGCTGAGAGCTCATGGGACCCAAGGGTGGTCCTGGCCAAAGGAGGCCCTTGGAGCAGAAGAGAAGATGGGTGAATTCTTTGCATTTATCACTGACGGATCACTGCTTCCCCAGGAAAAACTGGGAGAGCCCCCCAGCAGACCCTCCTGGGGCGGTGGGCTGCCTCACGCCGTGAGGGAGCAGATCCCAGCTGGAGCATCTTCTCCAGCCAAGCGCCAGCCCATGCCTGGCACAGAACGGCTCGTTCCTCTTCTCTCGTCTCTGCAAAAGCCCATCCACTGGATCTCACCGGCTTCAGGAGGACCTTGGGCAGCATCTTCATCATGGCTCTTCATCACAACCTCATCTTGAGGAATGGAGCATCTCCCTTATGAGGAAAGGCTGAGGGAGCTGGGTCTCTTTAGCCTGGAAAAGAGGAGACTGAGGGGTGACCTAATTAATGTTTATAAATACGTGAAGGGTGAGTGTCAGGAGGATGGAGCCAGGCTCTTCTCTGTGACATCTAGTGATAGGACAAGGGGCAATGGGTTCAAGCTGGAACATAGGAGGTTCCGCTTGAGTATGAGGAAAAACTTCTTTACAGTGAGGGTGACAGAGCACTGGAACAGGCTGCCCAGAGAGGTTGTGGAGTCTCCTTCTCTGGAGACATTCAAAGCCCGCCTGGATGCATTCTTGTGTGATCTGATCTAGGTGTCCTGCTCCGGCAGGGGGATTGGACTAGATGATCTTTCGAGGTCCCTTCCAATCTCTAACATTCTGTGATTCTGTGTGATTCTGTGATCCTGGCGCGGGAGCTCATCCCAGCGCTGCCCCGACAACCACTGTCCTGCAGAAACTGGGAGGAAGAAGAGAAGAAATTGGCCAAATCCACCCCGGAGCAGAGGTAATAACGACACCATGGCTCACATGGGGGAGCATCGTTTCCCCAGCCCTCCGCCCAGGCAAACCCAGGGAGCTCCCGACATCTCCTCCCCTCTCTCTGCCCTGCCCCTGCCTGACAAACCCTGGGGGTGCAGGACCCCAAAGCCCCCCAGCATCGGCCACCAACCCTCTGCAGGCAGAGGCGCCGGCGGGAGGGACGGTGCGATGGGATGTTGGTGCTGAGCACTGGGGGAATCCTGCAATTCATCACATGGATGGAGGTGCTGAGCACTGGGGGATTCATCACATGGATGGAGACGGACGATGCGGTGGGACCCCTCGGCCATGGGACGCCATGTCGGTGCTGAGCACTGAGGGAATCCTGCAATTCATCACACGGATGGAGACGGCTGATGGGGTGGGAGCCCATCAGCCATGGGATGCTGGCGCTGAGCACTGGGGGACTCATCACACGGATGGAGACAGACAATGCAGTGGGACCCCTCGGCTGTGGGACACAGTGTTAGTGCTGAGCATCGGCAGATTCATTACATGGATGGAGATGGCCGATGGCATGGGACCCCTCGGCCATGCGACACTGGCGCTGAGCACCAGGGGATTCATCACACAGATGGAAAAGGACGATGCCAGTGGGAGTCCCTTGGCCATGTGATGTGATGCTGGTGCTGAGGACTGGAGGACTCATCACACGCATGGAGATGGCCAATGCGGTGGGACCCCTCTGCCATGGGACATAGTGTTGGTGCTGAGCACTGGGGGACTCATCACACAGATGGAGATGGACAATACCAGTGGAAGTCCCTTGGCCACGGGATGCGGTGTCGGTGCTGAGCACTGGGGGACTCATCACATGGATGGAGACAGACGATGCGGTGGGACCCTTCGGCCATGGGACACTGGCGCTGAGCACTGGGGGACTCATCACACAGATGGAGGGGCTGAGCACTGGGGGACGCATCACACGGATGGAGACGGCTGATGGGGTGGGACCCCTCGGCCGTGGGAGCAGCAGGGGGACACGCACGAGGACAGACGCGTGCGACGCTGACGGCTGGAGACGGGAGAGCTGCTGGAGGGGCTACGTGG
>NW_010103009.1:0-2223 GCF_000699245.1 Pterocles gutturalis | reverse complement strand
CCCGGGCCAGCGTGTCCCCAGATGCAATCACAGCCACGACCTGCCCCGTCCCCTGAGCTCGTTAAATCGCAGCTGCCGCCAGAGGAAGGATCTTTCATCACCCTGCAGTTCATCACTTGGATTTGTTGGGTTTGGGGTTTTTTTCACTCTTCGGTTGTGGTTTTTATTTCTATCCTGGTACAAGCTCTGCTTTTAACGCCTGATAAAATATCAATGCATGCTCCAGCCCCGTACGTTAACCGACCCTTCGGCTGATAAAACACACCCGCATTGGGCATCACACTGCAGATTAAAAAAAAATTAAAATTTAAAAAAAAGTATATATACATACACCTTGATATTATCCTCCCCCAGCAGTACGAGCAGCTGCCGTGAGGCGTCGGGGTCTGCAAATTCACAGGTTATTTATTTATTCTCACAGTTTATTGATTTATTCAGAATAAAATTGCAAAGCGATGCTGAGGCCGTGCTCAGCGCAGGGTTTGCTCCCCTGGAAAAGGTCCTCGCTCATGGGTGGGATGGGGGATGAAAATGGGGGTTCTCCCCCCTCGCACGCACGAGGGGATGAGGAGTGTTCTCAGGCAGCTGCAGCCAGTGCAACCAGGATAACTGAGCTCCCCGTGGGGGAATCCATTCAAAAAATGAATTAATTCCAAAATGAATTAACTCCAAAATGAAGGGATCCCCCTGGGGCCATATGACACCCGGGGGCTCTGTGGGGACGCGGTCGGTGCCAGGCTCTTGCCACGCAGAAAAACCTCCAGAGCCTTGATCTGGCTTCCAAATTTAGGGGCACCTGGATGGAGCAGAGGAGGAGGGGGCACCGGCTCCTGTACACGGAGGGGATGCGATCTATCGCTGCCCCTGCTGCTGCTGGGGAGGATTTTTCCCAGGAAAAATCCTGAATCCCAGCCTGCCGGAGCGCAGCGCGGCAGCTTGTCAGAAGGGTTTAGGGAGGGATTAGGAGGAAAAGCTTTTAACCACAAGCTGTTCACCGAGCATCGCCCAGTGGGAACGTCGCGGGGGGCACAGGCTCCCAGCTGGGCTCGGAGAGGGGGCAGACCCCCCCATCCCAGATATTTGCTGAGAAAAATCATAATTTGCAGGCTTTTGGGGATAATTCACAGGACAGGCACATTAACCCGATAAATCTTCTTTAAGAGAGCAGAGGAGGGAAGGAGACGGACTAATTGCTCTGGTGGATAACGGCTCTCGTTAATCTCCCACCATAATTGGGGCGTTAATGTGTGGGGAGGGAGCGAGGCTCCCCGGGCACCCCCTGGGTCACTGCCGGCCCCGGGACATCGGGCACCAGCCCCACATCCAGGCGGTGTGGGGACAAAGTGACACAAACCGGTGGCAGCCCGGCAGAGTGGGACGGGCAGGACTGAGCCCCCCGAGGGTCCCCGGACGTGGCCCTGGACCCACCCGGGGACGGGTCCTGCCTCAGAGGGGGTCTCTGGGGTCCCCCGTGACACCGGTGTGGGGCAGCCCGAGACGGGTCTGCTGGGAGGAGGATGCCATGGGACCGGAGGATGGGGACAGGGAGGACGAGGGAGCCGGTCTGACTTGGAATCACAGAATCATGAAGGTTGGGAAAGCCCTCAAGGGTCATCAACTGTCACCCCAACCCCACCCAACCCACTAACCCACGTCCCCAAGCACCACATCCACACGTTTCCTGCCCCCCCTCCAGGGATGGTGACTCCACCACATCCCCGGGCAGCCTGTTGCCATCCCTGATCACTCTCCGTGAAGAACGCGAACCCTCACAGGCTGTGCCCTTGGGTGTGCTCTGGCAGTGACACAGCTGTAGGGAAGGGCTGGGGGGTGCTTTAGGAAATAACACATTTATCGTTGTTTATGTGAAAAAAACACATTTATTGTGATTTGTGCGACAAAGCGCTTGTCTTCTTCCTGAGACTGGCTTTCAGCTGGCCCAGACTTGACCTCAGGCTGTCGGAAATGGCACCAAATTGGCTGGGGAGTGCTGCTTGGGGATCTGCTGGAGGGAAAACACCGGTGCCAGCGCTGTGGCCGGGGCACGCGGGAGAGACGGGGGCACTGTTATCGGGGTGTGGGGACGGGACGAGGGGGAACGGGTTTGACCTGCAAGAGGGGAGGTGGAGATGAGATGTGAGGAAGAAATGTTTTCCTGTGCGGGGGGTGAGGCAGTGGCCCAGGGTGCCCAGAGAAGCTGTGGATGCCCCATCCCTGGAGGGG
>NW_010103008.1:0-19312 GCF_000699245.1 Pterocles gutturalis | reverse complement strand
CGGGCGTCCCAGGCTGAGAGAGAGAGCGGTGACCGGGTTGTGTGTGCAGGGGGTGGGGGAGAGGCCTTGAGAGAGCGATGCCGAGCCAGGAGAGAGCACCGAAAAAGCGGAGCGGAGGCAAAAGAGAACACTCTTCCGGGTGTTCTTACCTATATACTGGGAATGACGTGCATGTTATGGAATATCATTGGCTATTCTGAGTTTCAATTTTAACATAAGGGCAAGTCCTATGCTAGCAACCGGCTGTGCCTCTTTGCTCGTCTGCTGACCTTGGCAGCAGAACAAAACATCGGTCTTATCAGCTTCTCCTGAGCCTAAATCCAAAACACAGCCTCTTGCTAGCTATTTATAAAGAAGAGGGAGAGAAAAGAAAAAAAAATTAACAGAGTTAACTTTAAGTTAACTTTAACCCACGACACCTGGACTGTGTCAAAAGAAGCATTAGCAGCAGGTCAAAAGAAGTGATTTTCCCCCTCTGCTCTCGTGCGACCCCACCTGGAGTACTGTGTTCAGATGTGGGACCCACAACATAAAAAAGACATGGACCTGTTGGAGCAAGTCTAGAGGAGAGCAGCGAAATTGGTCAGAATTCTGGAGCACCTCCCCTTTGAGGACAGGCTGAGGAAGTTGGGGTTGTTCAGCCTGGAGAAGAGAAGGCTCCAAAGAGACTTAATAGCAGCTTACCAGTACCTGAAGGGGGGCTACAGGGAGATGGGGAAGCACTTTTTATCAGGGAGTGTAGTGAGAGGACAAGGGGTAAAGGATATAATTTGAAAGAGGGTATATTTAGACTAGACATTAGGAAGAAATTTTTCACTGTGAGGGTGGTGAGACACTGGAACAGGTTGCCCAGGGAAGTTGTGGATGCCCCCTTCCTGGAGGTGTTCAAGAACAGGCTGGATGAGCATCCTGATGTAGTGTAAGATGTCCCTGTGCATGTCAGGGGGGCTGGAACTCGATGATCTTTAACCCTAACCATTCTATGATTCTATGATTCTATGATTTCTGTAAGTGTGTTTTAGTAATCTTTTCCTGTGAAACATAGAAGCTCACAGAAAACTCACCTTCATTTAAATAAGACTCCTGACCAAGAAAGGTCAGTGATTTGTTTGGGCTGGTAAGTCCCTTTGAGCTAGGTTACAAGAGAGCAGAAAGAGAGTAAGATCTGATATGTACTATATACACTATTGAAATATAATATATTATATAAACATATACAACTGAGTGGAAAAAATAAAATAAAATTATGTATTGCATTTGAAGTTGTTTTAAAGCTTTCTCAAATTAAAATATCTTTTGAAATCCCAAATGTAAGAACATTATTAGTCCAATTTTAAATTACGATATTGTTAGAATATCAGACTTTCCCACACAGGGGAAATTTCAGGTTTCAGTATTTTGTGGTCAAATTTATTCATTGTTCTTTAATAAGATGCTGCACCATCTTGAAATATAAATTTAATATAATTAAATATGTACGTAGAAATACTACCGTACATTTTACACCACAAAAAAATAATCTTATATTTACGGTAATGAAGAAAAACAGTGATACTCCTCACCAGCTGTCTGAAGAGTTACAATCACTGGACGTTTACTGTAGAAAGATTTGTGTTTATGCACCCTATACAACATCCTGCCCAAATAATTTACATTCTTATGTAGTTGCAAAATAGGACCTTTGCTTGCACTTTAGCAGATTTCCTTCTTTTAGAAGTGGTTACTCTAACAGGAGAAGTAGCCAGGATGTGAAAAAATCAGCTGTATTTATTCAGATAGCATTGCCTACAGACCAAGAGCTGGTATTTTTGAGATTTCCTCTCGATTATGATTTAGCCTAAGACATAGTTACAAGAATAATACTTGATTTCATTACTAAGATAAATAATTTCTACCGTGTGAACGAAATTAATTGCTCTGATTGCTTGAGTGCCTATAAATATTGTATATGTGCCTATAAATATGGTATATATTCACATATGTACAAAAGGGCTACAGGGCAGTTTGTTATATAAGGATAGAAAACATATTTGTACACGCAATAGTGATTACAGTGAAGATTCTGTCAACACAGATTACCCTGAGGTTTGGGGATTGTAACAGAATTATATAATGGTTTGGGTTGGAAGGGACTTCAAAAATCACCCAGTTCCAACCCCCTTACCATGCACAGGGACACATTCCAATACATCAGGTTACCCAAAACCTCACCCAACTCAGCTTTGAACATGTCCAGGGACAGGGCATCCACAGCTTCTCTGTGCAACCTGTTCCACTGTCTCACCAGCCTCACAGTAAAGAATTCCTTCCTAATATTTAATTGACATCTACCCTCTTTCAGATTGCAACAGTTACCCTACTTCCTATCACTGTTCTCCCTGACAGAATGCTAAAGTGATAAAGTGACAAAGGACTATGAATAACCATCTGCAATGTATAAACGAATGTAACCCACATCATCTATCAAGCTTTTTAACTTCACAGACAGCGACAGTCTTAGTCAAAAAGAGGCATACAGGATGTTAGCCATGATTGCAGCATGCCAGGAATAATGCAGAACAACTTGTTTGGTATTCTGTACAGATAGCAATCAAAACTTTTGATTCACTTTTTTCCAGAAACATTTATTGTTTTAGAAGAGACAGTATTAGCCTTATTACTTATAGTAGTCTATACTATGAAATTTCATGTATAATAGACATTACTGTCCACAAAATCATATCAACTTGAAATTGCTTGTTGCAGACAGAATCCTTTAAAATCTGAAATTCATTCCTATGAAAAGAATAATATTCCAGAAAAAATTTATATCATCAGAAGTCAATATAAAAGTTTAAATGCTGATTCAGAAGTCACACTTCTCCTAAAATAGGTCAGCATGTAGGGCAAATAGTGATTCACAGAGATCTGTATCAAACTATAGAAGGTACTTGACTGATGAATATATAGTAAAGATAATTACTCGATACTCAGAAACAGTAGATGTTCCCTGCAATCTTCTGTGAAGCACAAAGTCAGAAAATAATATGCATCTATAAAACTTTATAAAACCGGCACTGTATCCAAAATAGACATTGACTGTGCAAAAATAACAAGAGGATAGGTGACTAACTATATAATGACAACTAAATATTTTAATTAAATCTTTTCCTTAAAATTTTTAACTTCATAAGGACCCTCTAGATTTCTTATTGTTAAAAAGGCCAAAACAAGCTTTAAGGCGATGACTGAGATATGTACATTCTTTTCAATATAAGTATGTCCCTAAGACAGAAGGCTAAATAAGTTTACAGAACATCTTTTAAGATACTCATAAAACTACATAATTTAGAAGGCTGTGTACAGACTGCAGGCATGTCAGATGTCTCTCCACCCATTGCAATCTCAGTTCGGTCACTTGGGCACTGATGTTTAGTGTTACTTGAGATGCAACATCCTACCTGGCTACCTCAAAAGAGTACAGGTTTTCTGCAGGTCTTCTCTCACACCTTCAGCCATGACTCTGTTGATGCTTCAAGCAGCTCATCTTTGAAAATACTCCAATGAATTAGGAAGTGTTCAAGTGAAAACTGGTGTGACAAAATTGCACAGGGATAAAGGATTTGTGTAGTTTACTTGGACTCAAATAATCTAAAGCTTTAAGGTTAAAAATAAGAATTTTGTACTATTCCCAAAAGGAAACAAAAGTCTTCCAGAACTGTTATGTTACTACCATATGAAAAAAAATGACACATCCTCAATCAGCAGAAACGGTCAGAATTTTCCTGAGAGTAGCTGTTACAATGATCCCATTATAGGCTTGTATTTCAAAAGGTATTAAAAAGTATGTACAGATTAACATTTCCCAAAGCCTAGGAAAGCTCTTCCTGACAATTTACACAGAAGGTTTTAAAAAAGGTTAACTACAAAAATAATGTCAGAAAGGTGGGACAGGTGTATCTTTCATATACCTAGCCAGAACACCTCTCATCTTGTTTTTGGCATACATGTTCTGTTTTTTCTGCTCTTATAAACCAAGACCTATGGGATATGGGCTCTGCTGTGTCACAGGATCTGATGCTGTCAAACTGAGAGATTGCTGTGGCATATCTGTAGGAGATAGAAAGAACTTAAAAGTCCTATGGGTAGGACATAATCAGGGAATTTCCTTCAGAAGAACTGTTTATAACGCCATTATGTTAGGCACAAGTGAGTAGCAACAGAAAAAGAAACAAAAACTCTTGAGTGCAAAAGAGAACAGTTAAAAGCTATGCAAAAGTTAGAATTAATAGGTTGAAGGGGTATACACAACATTCAATTCTGTATTTCAAGCAATAAGTGGTAGTAAAACGGAAATCAGAAAGTATGCTTTTATCTAGCAACAGTCTGTAATTAACTGTAAAATATTTTAAGCTTTGGTTAACTCAGAAAAAGAAAACCAAGTAACAGAATAAGAAAACCAAGTAAGAAACTGTACCACATATATGATGAAAGAATTGATGTTAAATCGAGAGTTTTTAAAATTTTATGTTGACCTACAAGACAGTAGTGTGCCAATAAGTTATACAAACATTGAAAGAAAAGCTGCAGGAAGAGGAAGATAAATAGGTAAAATGAAATCTTACAATGGTAGTTCACACTAAGGATACATGTAAACTAAACTTATAGGAGAATAAAAACTGTAGAAAGATGAAATTTGTGACACTATTAGGGAGTAACAGGGTAGGACATTTTTGAACCACTGCCTTAGAGCAAGAGAAGCCTTCATGGGTGAACAAATCATAGACTGGTAAAGCTCTTTCATTTCCATTCAGAACACTTTTGAGACCTGTCCTTTACCCTTATAACATCCTTAAATATGTTCTCAAATTTTTGGTTCCCCTGATCCTCTTTGATGGATCTCCTTCCAGGAAATATTTCATCTAGTAACAGATCCTGAAAAGAGTAGGAGTGCACAGGTATGTCTCAAAACTTAATTCCGTTTATAGATATCACTTGCAAATACCTCACGTTTTTATAAAGTCCAAGATACTAAATTTTAAATATATTCCTATCCTTTGACCTAGAAGGAAAAAAAAAAACCAAAACTAATCTGAGAAACTTCAAGAAAATTTGTGAGAATCCAAATGTTAAGGAAAAGTGAAGTGGGAGAAAAGATAATGCAACAGAATTATGGGAGTAAGGTTATGAATATCATCACTGTTAACATCTCAGGAGACAAGGAAGGAGTGCAAAGACTCTATGGTATTTCCTACGGAACACGTATTCCTATTCTAGCTACTTGAGGCATAATTCAACATTCTTTAACAACAAACAAACAAACAAATAAATAATAAAAAAAAAGCCTCAACAAACTCTACTGTTACCTACAGTAACAATTTTTTTTTTTTTTCTGGCTTAGGCAGAAAGGGAATGAGCAAGAAACAATAAACCATCTTGAATAACTTTTTCAAATGCACAACATCCCAAGGTTCTTTAGCTCTTTGCAAAATACACTGTCCGCTAACAGGTCAAATGGGGGTTACATCTGGCTGGGGACTGATCACCAGCTGTGTTCCTCAGGACTCAGTTCTAAGGCCAGTTCTTTTCAATATATCTGTCTGTGATCTGTATGTAGGAATCGAACGCACCATTAGTAAGTTTGCTGATGAGACCAAACTGGGAGGTGTTGTTGATGCTCTTGAGAGATAAGAGTCCTTGCAGAGTGTTGTGGTTTTGTGTGGTGGGTTTGTTTGGTAGCAGGGGAGGGATGTAGTGGCTCCTGTAAGTAACTGTCAAGAGTTCACCCCAACCGCCAGCTCCAAGGTTTTAGTTGCTGGGGGGTGGGGGAAGGACTACCACTGATCCAGCCCCTGTGAGAAACTGCTGGAAGTTCCCCCAGTGCCAGGCTGGACCCACCTCTGGCCAGGGCTGAGATACTCAGTGCCTCTGTGAATAACATATTGAAGAGGGGGCACAAGACATGGAGGGGTTTGTGTGTCTCTGGGCATGGACCGACCCGGTCAGACTGGCCCAGCCATCCAGCTGCCTGCCCAGATTCTTCTGTAAGCCGACCTGCCACAGCCCAAGCCTCTGCTATGGCTCGCCCGAGAGTCAGTTTTATCAGGAGCTGGTAAAAGAACCTGAGGCAGAGAGAGAGAAGCGCATCTGAGAGAGACAACTATGCAGACACGACTGTCAGTGAAGAGAAAGGAGAAGAAGGAGGTGCCCCAGAACAGAGATTCCCCTGCAGTGTGGAGCTTGTTTATAGCTCATGAAGATGTAGACATGGAGGATCCCACGTTGGAAGAAGCAGCCGTGCCCAAAGCAAGCCGTGAATTTTGTTGAAGAAACCCACGCCAGAGCCGAGCAGTTGTCAGAAGACTGTGACCCCGCGTGGGAAGGACTCATGTTCGAGTAGTTTTGTGAAGGACTTTCCTGTGAGAAGGAACCCCACGTTGGAGCAGGGAAAGACTGTGAGGAGCCCTCCCCTGAGAAGGATGAAATGGCAGAGACAACATGGACTGCAACCCCCATTCCCTGCCCCCCTGCACCTCTTGGGAGAAAAAGATACAGAAACCAGGAACAAAGCCTTTGGGCCTGGGAAGAAGTGAGGGGTGGGAGAGAAGTGCCTTTCTAAGATGTGATATCTCATTTTGGTTTTGATTGTAAATAGTTAATGAATGAAATTGTTTTTTTTTCCCAAGTCATAGTGTTTTCTTGCCCGTGACCACAAGTGGTGAGTGAACCCTCCTTGTCCTTGCCTCAGCCTATGAGGTTTTTAAACAAGAGGCTGTGTGTTGGCTTTTAAAACCACAACACGGAGGGATCTAGATACCTTCATTGAGCAATTATTAATGGGATGAAATTTGATGAGAACAAATACTGGATGCTGCACCTGGGATGGAGTAATTCCAGGCACAAGTAAAAATTACGAGAGAAGTGGCTGGAGAGCAGTCCTACAGAAAGGGACCTGGGGTGCTGGTTGACAGCAGGCCCAGTATGAGTCAGCAATGTGCCCTGGCAGCCAAGAGAGGAAGGTCACATCCTGGGATGCATCACAATATAACCAGCTGGTCAAAAGAGCTGATTATCCCACTGTATTCAACATTGACGTGGCCTAACCTTGAGTACTGTGTGCAGTTCTGGGCCCCATAATTTAAGAAGGATGTGAAGGTCCTTGAATGCATCCAGAGAACAACAAAGCTGGTGAAAAGGCTGGAAGGCATGTTCTGTGAGGAGTGGTTAAGGACTCTGTGTTTCTCTATTTTGGAGAAAAGGAAACTGAGGGATGATCTCATTGCTCTCTACAGCTTTCTGGGGAGGGGAAGTGGAAAGCGAGGTGCTGATTGATGTCTTCTCCCTGGTAACCAGTGATAGGATGTGCCAGAATGGTTGACAGCTGTGGCAGGGAAGGTTTAGACTGAACATTGGGAAACATTTATTTACTGACAAGGTTGTCAAACACTGAAACAGGCTTCCTAGAGTGGTGTTTGATGCTCCAAGCCTTTCAGTTTTTGAAAGGCATTTGGACAATCTCCTTAACAACATCATGTAACTTGATCAACCCTGAATTTTTCAGGAAGTTGGACTATATGGTAATTGTGCATCCCTTCCAACCAAACTACTCTTTTCTTTTCTTTTCTTTTCTTTTCTTTTCTTTTCTTTTCTTTTCTTTTCATTATTCTGAGTTGTTTGTTTTTCTCAGAATGACACTATGAAGCTTTTCTTCTAATGTATTTAGAAATCAAGTGGCTGTTCCACTCTATCTTTCCATCTTGACAAGATTGAATCCTGCTGTCATGTGCAAAAGTAATAAATAAATAAATAAGCAAGCAAACAAATAAATAAATAAATAAAAAGAGGGGTTTAGGTTTTTCTTTTGCTTCCTGTGTTCTTATTTCTGAGCTCCACATTTTTCTCCATTTCTGCATTTTATTTCTTCTCTTTATTTCCGCATTCTCCACTAGCACCTTTCTCTTACGACTTCTGGTGTCAATAAACCTGTACTTTTTTTTCCTAAATAAATATAGGACTTACTATAGCAGGAGCATTTTAAGCACAATACACAGTCATCTAGAAATGTAAAAAATTTATCTAAAAGTCAGTCTTTTGATGATATTGTTAAATATTTGAAATTCCTTTTTAAGTAAAACTTGATTCTCAGTGTCGTTCACATCATTATTTGATGTGAAGAATTAGTGACCATTCAGTGTACTCTTGCCTTGTATCTTCCTACCTCCTGTATTGCCTTGCACCTTCTGTTCTGTATTCATCTTGCAAGTCTAGGTTAAAGGGTATAATGACAAGCAATCATTTCAAACACATGTTTTTCCTAGTCTATTAATTAGATTTCAGGAGGATGTAGCCTTTCAGAATTATGACATCAATGCACTGAAATCCCTAGGTGGGGTTACTTCCCTGCACAGCCTAAGCATTCCTCAAAGGATTGGTAAAAATTATTTATCTTGCAATACTTCCTATACACAGAAGTGTGTCTTGAGTTAACTTGTGAAGCTTGGTTGTTCGTATGGTCTGCTGAAGGAAAGACTGCTGCATTTTCCCACATGTACTAGACACTTAAAAAAGTCACCCACTGACTTCATTAGCTCTGCTACTTATGGAACAATACATTTTAAAATAAGTAGTAAACCCTATGTGACAAAGTATCTTTTTTCTGGGTACTATTAAATTTAAAATACCTACAATTAATAAAATATGCAGGTCAGGGGAGGGGGGGGAAATATACCTACCTGTTTTCTTTCTTAGGATTGAGAAATTTCTTCTACTGATATTTTAATACGAAGTCCTAAGAGAAACTGAGAAACAGAACACGTTTCTCCAGTTCCTAAGCAAATTATTTGAATGTCAGAATGGAATAACTTTCTTCTTTAATATATTCTTTTATGCAACTCAATTTAGAGGGGTTTTCCTCTTCCAGACTCTCTATTTTCTCCAAACAGCTCCATAGTTGGTGTTTAGGACCTGCTCTTTTGTATATTTGATTTTTCTACAGCAGAAGACAGTGTACCTACTTCTTAACTGCCTGTTTTAATCACTAAGGTTGGCTGTGTTGTTTTCAGAAAGGCATCATGTGAATCCACAAGTTGACACAATTTGTGTGGCACTAGTTCTTCCACTGTGTGCAAGTTATACTATAAAATGACTGTTGGATTGAATACCTTAGGTAAACCGTGAAAAACCCCCTCATCTCAAAAGCTTGACATTGAACTGTTCATGTTAGTTACACTGAAGTGGTTCTGAGCATGTATAAATGGATATCGTTTGGCACCTGAAATATTCTGCATTCAGACAGTTTACTCTTACAGCGGAGTTAGTGTTAGTGTGAACAGGAGCTATTTCTGATTAAAGGAAAACAACCATAGCTATAGCAAATAAATGCACAGTCAGCAGCTCTGTTCTACTAAATTGCACTTTAAGGATCAACAATTTTTCCTTAACTTAGTCTTGTACCTTTTTCACTCTGGTTAGAGACATATCAAACAAAATTAAAATCATTAGCATATTGCAAATTTGACCCTCTGTGTCCCATCAGACTATGAGCATGTGTTGTGGATTACCATATGAAACAGTACACGTGGTATTACTGTGATATCTTCAAAAAAGTCCATTCACTTTTCTACTTACTCTGTTACTAATATTTAGAAAAACAGAGTCTAAAGCCCCTTCATAAAAAATTAGCTGTAGGAGTTCATAGCTGAGAGCAGGACCTTGGTTAATTAATTGACAGTTAAGTCTCTGTTGGCATTCGTTGATTTGTTGCCTATTACTGTATTGAAATTGAAAATCGTTGAATTTTTATTCAATATGTACCTCAGTGCTACAACTAGAGGTATAAAGTGATAAATGATGAGTTTGACCTCTATATAGCCTCAAAAAAGGAAACTTAGAAATGTCTTATGTTTTGGGTCTTAGAAAAAAGACAGTATCACTGTCTGTCACTTTGAGGTTTTTAATTTGATACGGTATATACACCAATATCTCTTTCTTTATCACTATTATTACAATTCTTTCCATTTCACTGTCATTCCAGGGAACAAGAAATCAGACGTACTGAAAGACACAGTAAAGTGGAATCCTATCCTTATGGGGCTGGGAAAAAAATCTGGTGAATAAACAAGTGAAACTGAATAAAATGGTCTCTGCATATGGACTAATGTGCTTTCTCACTGCTGTTGGTATACTGGTTGCACACATCCTTGTTGTTGGTAAGAAAAAGGCTTATTCTGTTGCATAAGAGGAAACCTTTCCCAAGCCACAAACCTGGAGAGGTAAGACCTCATCAACCAGTCAACTAAATATATCAGGAAAGTAGCACAGTTACAGCTTGCTGTTTTGAATCTTTTGGTACACTGAATTTTATCGTACTCTGCTCCTTTTGGTATCAGACCTTTGTGTGTCTGCCTCATAATTTATATCAGCTTAACACTAAGCTATCCCTGCAGTGGTGCTTCGTGATAGAAAAAGAAGAGGAAATGAAACTTTTGTTCGGAACTAGTACAAGCAAGTCAAGCCCTGCTAAAACAAATAGTTTTCCAGTTAATGCTGGAGATTAGTAGTGTTACACCACCACATTACAGAGAATTAATTGTAATGACATCCTATTTTATGAGATGCTATTTTATGAAGATCAGCAGAAACTCTTGAAAACTTAATTTAACTAGTCAATAATCATTAGTCTGCTATATTCACCTCTGGCTCCTTTATTTTTTTTTTTTTTCCTGGATAATGTTTCTAGAACATTCCCAGAATTTTCTTTTCTAACAGTTCAGGTTTGAAAGCAGAAATATGTTGCAGCCAGCTGGAAGATATCACTGTCTTCTACTTTTTTAGATGGTGTCCATATTCTATCACATCAGAAAGTAGTAGCTCTCTTTCAGCTTGGGTATAATATTTTAATATCGTGTCTGGTGTTCTTTAGCCTTCTCTCTCTTTGTTGTTTTTTGTTCTGAAGCCACGGGACTTCAGAAGTAATGATAAGTTGGCAGCTTTTTTCTTCATTGTTTTATAAATGGTATGACAGAAAATTTGTTTTGATGTTTTAATAAGCAAGTAAAAGTAGAGGAAAGAGGAGTATAGGGTCATGAAGATGTCAAAAAGACCTGTAGCAAAGTAAGCAGAAGCAAGACTAAAATTTAGTTCAAGTTTGCAGCTGGGTGATTTGTGGTGAACATTAACTGTCCAGTTGAATGTCTGAGTGACATGGAAAAAGAATCGTTCTGTCAGGAGGGAAAACATCCCTGAAGAATTCTTGATAAATATCTAGCTACCCCATTTCCTACAACTGGATGAAAACTGAAAAGTTCAGTATGAGTCGTTGCTTGGGTTTCCTCATAATATATCATTAGCCCTAATCCTAAACCTTGCCTATCCCTGTCCTTAAACCTAATCTCCTGCAAAGGTAAGGGGAAACAGTATGTGTACTAGAGCTTTTATTACATTCTGTGAAGTATGGTTCTGCAGAAAAGTGAAGATATTTAACACTCACCACGCAGATGATGGCAGTGAAAGTTGTTAACATTCACTGTATACACATCTTTCAAAATAAACTAAATATATTTTAGAATCACCTCACGCCACATAAACCCATGTCTCGTTTTCAAACCATACTTTGCTATTTTCTCAAAGGACCTAACAATTTTTAAGGTATTTAACTTTCAGAGATCTGTGAATTAAAGGAGAGCTATTAGACTAGTTCTAGAGACAGGAACTGAAGTATAGTGAATCTATGGTTTAGATCACCTTCCGTGTCTGTGCAATGAGAGCACACTGAACTGAGTTGCCAACTTTTCTGCTGCCATTATAGCCATTGAAAATTTTTTGTCCTATACCAAGAGAAGGACATCAAGAATATAGTCACTATTTCTTCATTTGAAAACTATTGTCAAGCTTTGGTTTCTACTGTTAATCAATACAATTTGATTTTAAGAAATTGATAGTAGTTAAAAACATAATTTTCTTTAGGGAAAATAACAGACAAGAGGGAAAGCATACAATATTTTATAGGGATTTTTTTAATGTGTTTTTGGTTTTGGTTTTTTGTTTGTTTGTTTGTTTATATATATTATGGAAAGGATATTGCCTGACCGGGATGAACTGAGCTGACAGAAAACACAAGATAGAAGCTGTTTTCCACACATCCAGTGGTAAGAAGTAAAGCACACTCAGTGGCATTTATTATAACAGAAAACACAAATCTGCATTTCCATTCTAATAGGGCACTCTTCCAAGCTTAGTGAGCTGAAACACGTACAAGACATGTTTACATCATGATGTGGCATACTGCAAATAATGAACTCTTGTTTGTGCTTTCAAGTATTGAAGGGACTGAATCAGAAATACCAGGCTCTGCTTATTGAACAATAAAAGAAAGCAGACTTTACTGAACTATCCTGCCTTTAGGGTACAATCTATTTTACCTGCTATTTTCTTCAGCTACACATGTGATTAGACAAATAGCAGAATATTCTTTCTTTTTCAGGATGAATTTCTTTACTTGGCATGGAGCAAAATACATGGCAGCAAACAATATAAATGATGTTTGTGTATAGGTAGTTCATACAATTACCCTTGCATAATGCACACTCAGTTGAAGCCGAAGATTCACTGACATTGAGCAGTATAAGATGAAATAATCTTACTGTGCTGGTGGGCAAACTCTATTCTGTCACTTCAGCTATTCTTAATCCTGCTAAGTGGGCTCATTAATTTCAGGAAAAGACATTACTGAAGTATCATAACTGTGAAAGCAGAACTCAAATAAGTTGGCAGGACTCAGTCTGTAATACTTCCATTAAGTTTGTAGTATATTAATTCTTCTGTTAGATGAAAAATAAATATAGACAAGATATAGCAAAAAAAATTAGCTTTTTAAAGAATGTGTGTTATCAACTTTCTGTAGACCTGTTCCTGGGTAGTTATTAACACAAGATATCCTTCTGAATCTAGTTACACTTTGATTACTATTAATTGGTATGGGTAGATATCTCTAGAAGCAGATCTCAAGGTGTATTTGACACTGGTATAAGTTTTTCCTTTAAAAGGTATTTTTCTTGGGCAAAAAGTAAAAGATATATAGAAAGACAATTTCACACAACATGTGAAATTATCCAAGACTTTAAAAAATTATAGTTATTTACATAAAACCATTTAATTTATTATACTTATTTCTACAAGAAAAAATAATACACAGAGAGACTATGTGGCTTAAAACTATCACAGTACATCACAGTCTGATAACTAGAACATAAAAGTTATGATGGTACTTAAACTGGTAAGCTGAGTTCCAGTTTTCCCTGAATTCTTTATTACTAATTGTTGACATTTTCAGCTAGACAATTAGGTACACTGAAACTAGTATCACTTCTGTCTGAACCAGGAAAACTTACATTTTCTTATAGAAGTCAAGGAAAACTTAAATTTTCTTCTAAAGTCAAGGCTTCAAAGAGTTTGCCTCTCCTAATTAAAGTCCTCCCTCTTTAAGTGATCTCATCCCACAGTCTCAACAGAATGCATTTATACATTACAGAGCAGGCTTAGAGAAACTGGCAAGTAAGTTCCTAAGCCACCATCCATCATATCTGAGAAGCTGTGTTATTCTGGGGAAGTTACTGCTGACTGAGAAACGGGAAATATAACCCTCATTTTTAAAAAGGGAAAAAAGGAAGACTTGGGGAACTACAGGCCCTTCCGTCTCCCCTCTGTGCCCAGCAACATCATGGAGCAGATCCTCCTGAAAAATATGCTAAGGGAGATGGAAAATAAGGAAGTGAGTAGTGACAGCCAACATGGCTTCCCTAAGGGCAAATTTTGCCTGACAAACTTGGCGGCCTTCTACGTGTTACAACGTTGGTGGATAAGGGAAGAACAGCTGACATCATCTGCCTTGACTTGTGCAAAGCATTTGACACTGCCCCACACGACAACCTTGCCTCTAAATTGGAGAGACATGGATTTGATGGATGGAACACTTAGTGGATAAGGAACTGGCTGGATGGTCGCACTCAAAAATTGTGGTCAACAGCTCAATGTCCAAGTGGAGGCTGGTGATGAGTGGCATTCCACGGGGGCTGATATTGGGATGAGTGTCTTTTGACATATTTGTTGGAGACATGGACAGTAGGATTGAGTGCACCATCAGCAAGTTTGTGAATGACTCCAAGCTGTGTGGTGTGATAGACACACTGGAAGGAAACGATGCCATCCAGAGGGACCTTGGCAGGCTTGTGAGGTGGGCCCATGAAGTTCAACAAGGCCAAGTGTACGGTCCTGAACGTGGATCGAGACAATCTCAAGCGCAAATACAGGCTGAGAGGAGAATGGATTGAAAGCAGCCCTGAGAAGAAGGACTTAGGAGTGTTGGTTGACAGGAAGGTCAACATGAGCCTGCAATGTGCGCTTGCAGCCCAAAAAGCCACCTGTGTCCTGGGCTGCATCAAAAGTAGCATAACCAGCAGGCCAAAGGAGGTGATTGTCCCCCTCTGCTCTGCTTTCATGAGACCCCACTTGGAGTACTGCATTCAGTTGTGGGGCCCCCAACACAAAAAAACATGGACCTGTTGGAGAGGGTCCAGAGGAGGGCCATGAAAATGTTCAGAGGGCTGTAGCACCTCCCCTATGAGGACAGGATGAGTGAGTCGGGGTTGTTCAGCCTGGAGGAGAGAAGGCTCTTGGGAGACCTTACAGCAACCTTCCAGTACTTAAAGGGGGCCTACAGGAAAGATGGGGAAGGCACTCTTTGTCATGGAGTATAGTGATAGGATAAGGAGTAATGGTTTTAAGTTGAAAAAGCGTAGATGTAGATTAGATATTAGGATGGAATTCTTTACTGTGAGGCTGGTGAGGTACTGGAACAGGTCGCACAGAGAAGTTGTGGATGCCCCATCCCTGAAAGTGTTCGAGGCCAGGTTGGATGAGGCTTTGAGCAACCTGGTCTGGTGGGAAGTGTCCCTGCCCAGAGCAGGGGTGTTGGAACTCAATGATCTTTAAGGTACCTTCCAACCCTAACCATTCTATAATTCTATGATTCTGTGAAAACCACAACCGTCTTTGCCATAATACCCTCACAGACACTGTGAGTGCAGGAAACCTGCAGAATCCTACATCCTAGAACCATGCTGAATATAGTCTGTGCAACTTAGTTTCAGGCCCTGATCTTCTGAGTATCTATAGCTAAAAATAACCTTATTCCGTTTAGCCAAATCCACTGATTTTACACACATTCCTAAAAAAATGTAAAAGTTTATTCAAATTGGTTTTTTACATGCATGAAATACTAGATTACTAATGTGATTTAAGAGATTAAATCTCAGATTTTGTTCCAGTCTTTCTAAGATTGCATTCCCACTTAGACGGAGTTCATTCAGTGTTTCAAGAGATGACACATGGAGTTACCATTTGAATTTAATTGACCATAATTTTAAAAGTATGTATGTGGTAAATGAAGGTAATTTTTCAATTGATTGTTCATTTGCCAATAAGGAGATATGATTTTTATGAAACAGGAACCATATTCAGTGTACCTTTTTGAGTGAAGCTCATAATTTTAACTGCAGTGGGCAGGTTTTTGTAATATAAATGTACTTCGCATACATGTGATCAGCTATATAAATACTACTGATTTAGCATTTTGAATACAAACAGAAAATATTGTTTTAGTAATATTAAAATGTTCAGGAAAAGCAAAACCAAAACTTTTAATCTGAACTTGAGTCAGTTCATGCACAGAATATTATTATTGAATTGTTATCACTGACTATATAAAGACAAGTTTTTGGTTTTGATACTGTTATTCTAACATCTCAGCATCTTGGACTAAATGAAAATCTAAATTGGTTTCAGTGAAATAGTTGATCTAAGCATTTTTTTCTTGCAACAAAATATTTCAACTCAATTTTTATATGTTTTGCTGTCTCTGTTGTACTCCAGGTAGGGCAGAGTAATTTTGCTAAGCAGTATTCTCCAGACAGTGTTTATCCATCTTCTTTCCATGTTCTCCATCCATGTAAGAAACAGACAATTCTTACAAAGTTAAAATTACTCTTCTGTCTCATTTGTTTTCAGTTGTACTATTATTACGTATGTGGGGATTAAAGTCTAAAAGCATGTTATTTGGCAACAGCATTATGCCCATGAGTACTTACTTCAAACTTGTTCAGGTAAGAGATACAATACATATATGTATTTCATAAGGAATATTTTCCACTCTTGGTAATAGTATTAGGTAAATTACTGAAAGCTGTGTAAATAGTTTCTGTGTTGCAAGGGGTTTTGAGTTTTCTACATCTGGCTTCATGTCAGGTAAGAAAGTTTTAAATGCTCGGAGAAAGAAAATTCTAGACAAATTCTTACATTGTTAGAAGCTATAATCTTATTTTATTTTCTTCCAGGAAAATAAAATAATTCAATTATAACTGTTTTCTTTTGTTTATCTTTATACATACTGAAATAAGACTTTCTGGGGAAAAAAAATGCATAGCTCATTAATTTAAATCTTTCATTCTGAAAACAATGAAACAAGAAGTCAAGGCCATTATTGGAAGTTTTTGGTCCAGTTTGTTTTACACTGAGTGAAATATATGCCTTGATTAGTTGCTATTGTTTCTCTGGCAAACTAAGAGGACATCTGATACCAGATTTTTGTACTTTAATAACTGTAAATCTTCAATTAGGAAATTAAAGATATTTAGCTTTTTCATTTAATACTAAAACTATTTAAAAAAAGAATGGAAACTCATGCTTTTTTTTTACTGGTCTATGTTTATTAAAAAAAAACCAAAACAAACTAACATAAAAGGTTAAAAAAGCACACACAACCTATGTAAATCGGAGATTTCCTTTTCCAGTTTAATACTCTTGAGTTTAAGGTATCTGATCCTGCTAATACAGGGAAAAAAAATAGGATTTTTTTTTTTAATATTAAAAATCAAAGCACATTTCCTTACAGTTGGTTCTGTCACAGTTAAGACACTTTCTTACTTCCTATTTCTTTTCTTTGGTGCTGACTTGTACATATACTAGCTATCTATTTTGCTTTTGTCACATATTCCTCTCAACAGAATATTAAATAAGTATTTATACTAATTCCTTTTCAGAATTGTATCTTTTAAGTATGTAATAAACCATTCTGAAAACATTTTTATTGTCAACTGAAGTTGCACTCTATTAACATTTGTATGTTTGTTTTAAGCTCCAGAAAATTAGGCCAAAATTATTTGTGCTTTCAAATCAAGAGTGGTTTTTTGTTTGCCCGTAACTAACAGAATACTCTCCTCAGCAAGGTGAGCTTTCACTTGCAGTTCATTCATCTGTTATCTTTCATTTTCTGCCAAAGCTAGTGTTAATTATGTTCTGTATTTTCTGCTGGAAAGAAAATGTTTGTTATTTCTAGAGACTCCAAGGGCAATTTATTGCTTTGTACAGAAATTTTATATTTACTGTTTTTTTCATACATGTAAATAGGCAGACTTTTAAGGAATTGATCACTTTATTCCATATTTGATTTGTCAACATGTAACAGCCATGTCTCATCTAGAAATTTATTAGCTGCAAGACAGACTGAGAGGTGTTCCATGGTTCATATTGCTAAATTGTCATTCCATAATGAGAGATGCCTAGTGTCACTTTCAGTCTTCTATCTCACATTTATGTGTGGTACAACATGGAATGGAATTGTAAAAGTACTTAAACTTTATTTAAAGTGCTATCTGCTGCATTTGCTTTGCACCAACCTTTATAGTTTCTCAGATACTAGAGATGATACAACATTGGTTTGCAGGCAACATTGTGTGAGAAAAGTATAGAACGTTTACAATGTAATCAATATTTTTGGAGCTGTCTTGAAGTGTCATCCATAGGGAGTAGAAGAATTTGTGACCTTGAAGAGAGAAAAACATAGCATTATGAACAACAAATATGACAAGTGACAGATAGTTCTTGACTTATTTAAAAGTGAAGTATATCTTTCTGTATGTTTTTAAATACTTTGAGGAATTCAGAATCTATTTGCAGATAATGACAGAAACATAAGACTACATTTATTAAAGGAAATGTCCCTGAAAATCTCTCTCCTATCCTAATCTCAAGTACCGTATTTATTTTGCTGAATATCCTCAGAAAACACTACAGAAAAGAGGAAGGAACACTAAAGACAAGCAAAATCATCTGCTAAGTGGTGTAAGATAGAAGTTAAGCTGAAAGGCTTGTCATTTTGGGAAAGAAATAGAGTGGTTTTCAAGACAAGATTTATGTCTGCAGTTTGCTGTCAAATGTAACTCTTGATAGTAGCCTCTCCCATTACTAATAGTCAAATTGATGTTTTTGTTTTATAGGTGATTAATGTGAAAATTCATTCTTAAAATGGTCTTTCAGGTATAATTCTTCTTTTTCTGCACAAGCAGAATTCCGTCTAACAATTTGTCAGAAAAAGAATGTATCTGTTTTTAGAGAAGCATGAAATCTAACCCCCACCTAATCTCATATGAAGCATTAGGGAGTGTTTCTGAAATATGCTGTGTATTACTTCAATGTTTCCTTTGTTCACTGTTGGTTTTCTGGGCTTGTTAAAGAAAGAAAACTATTATTTCTTGCAAGAAAATTATTATTAATTAATGCATAACTACTTAAATATTTTTTCCTCCTATCTTTTCCAAAAATCAAGGAATTTTTGTCTGAATGATCTAAAAGTTGTATCGCTAATACTGTTTTGTACTGTGAATACCATGAAAAGAAATTCAATATGTAGCTACATTTTTTTCCTTTATGTTAATTTTCCTCAGTGCTGGGGCAATTTACAGACTGTCTGAATTTAAAATGGACAATGAATCTTAGAAAGTTGTGACATAAAACAGCCACACAAAATGTAGTTTTAATCAATGAAGTGCATTGTATCCTGGCTTTACAACCAAATCTTTTAGTGCACTGGGTATGATTGAAGGCACAAGAAAGTATAGATTTCATTCATCTTTGTTTCTGTTAGGCTGTTATTTCGAATAGCAACTTTTCTGCTGCCACCGCTCTGTTAAAAACACAACTTAAAATCTTAAAAAGCTAAACAAAACAAAACAGAAAAAGACCTTAACTATCTAAATTTTAAATAACATTGTATAGGATGAAGTATTGCTATATTATGTGATGTCACACATTTTCTCTATTAAATTCAAATAGATTATAGCATCTAATCTTAATAAAAGTTGTAAGTAGATAAATGCCATATTTATATCTAGATTCTTAAATTAAATATTTATTAATGACCCAGTTCATTGAACAAAAAGTAAGCCAGTTCATAAATATTTCATTTGAAACCTGCAAAAAAAAAAAAAAAAGTATTATAACA
>NW_010103007.1:0-15453 GCF_000699245.1 Pterocles gutturalis | reverse complement strand
TTTTTTTTTTTTTTTTTTAACCTCTTTTTCTCCAGTAGGTTGCCTTTTTCTAAAACTCTCACCTGTTATTTGGGTAGATATTACTGTCTTAAAAGAAAGCAAATGAAAGATTCATAAAGGGTCATCATTTATAGAATCACATTTTTTTCTTCTCTTTGCAGTTATGTAAGAAACTTCATTTGCTCAATTTTCATGGAAAATTCTTGGGAAGGTATTTTGTTTGTTTGCTAGCTTCATCATGCAGGTGTCTAGCACTTAAAATTCGTGTTCTGATGGTGAGTTTCAAGACTGTATCCTGTCACTGAAGCAGTGAACCTCTCAGAGTTAGATTTTCAGTACATAGATACTGACTCAAAATTTGCCCGGTACTAATATATTTATTTATTCAGGCATTTCGGTAAATGTTCTTGTAACATTTTGGGGAGTCACCAGATGGCACTAAAACATTGTAAGGTGCCAAAAATCATTACATTTCTTGCCAACAAATACGTTATTTTCCAGTAATATAATTTTCTCTCTATTTAGGCTGCAGCTTGGACTAATATCTCCTTTAAATTCCTGGAGGCACTGGCACATGGTCGTTGAGCCAGAGAGCAGCAGGATGAACTTAAAGATGTAAGTACATCATCCAAAGCCATTACACTACCAAGAATATTATTATCATAATTTTAACCTTGAGATTATATTTCTTTTCTGGAAATTCAAGTTTATCAAATAAAATTTTACAGGGCCTGCTTACTATATCAGTTCAGATTCAGCCTGTTACTAAGAAAGCCCTAGCCCTTTCCTTGTTGACATGAGTTTCAAATCTATCTTTGCTTCTCATCTCCACTGTGCAAGGGAAACACTGAATACTTGATATAGTGCTATCATATTTAACATGAAACTGTATTCTGCTTTATATGTATAATTCTCAATGACTCAAATATTACCCAATTACTTCTCTATCATAGTTTCTTGTATTCAACAGTGACCAAAATCCCCTATTTAAAGATGGATACAAGAAAAATTACAACAATTTAAGTTCTATTTAGAGGTTTTAGAATATTCCAGAAGTGTTTTGCAAAACATTATGTTTTAAATTTATTTAATATAATTTGGTATATCTATTGCACACGTTAATTTATTTACTGTTTTAAAGAGCCTTTTACTGGCATATATTTAAAAATCTCTTAATATCTGAATTCATATCCTACCTTCCTCGAGTTAAGAAAATAAAATATTTACATTATTTTCTTGTTCTCTAAATTAATGTAACTGGTGTTATTCTTTTTTGAGCAATGATTGTAACTTTGATAAGTTATTTTTACAAATATTGAAAGAACCTGTCCAGGTCTACTTCAGAGGAAAAAACTCAGGCTGAGGAGCTATATCATATGTATATAGTCCTCCTAGGGTAACTCAGAGACCAAGTGCAGTAGCATAAGTCATATAAGAATTTAGAAAAAAAATCTAAAAAACTAAAAGTCTTTACTGAATCACAGACCCAAACAAATCACCGTGATGTCTAGAAGAAAGAATGTCTTATTCATCTACTCACTTTTTTTAAGCAGTCATTGACAAATATGAACACTCTTCACGGAAATTTTGACAAAATAAAAGATACACTTCTTTGAAAGTTACAGGCAGACTGGATCAGCTCCACTTGGCATGCCGAAGTCTTCCAGACAAGAGATATTAATTTATATAAAATATTTGCTTTATCCTTTCCCTTTCTGAGCATGGGAAGGACAGAGGGTGGAGAGTACAACAAGCACAGTAGTTCACCCTAAGGTTCCTGTTTTGAGAGTCTAAAGCAGGAAGAAGGTTTCTCAAATTAATAATATTCTTTTTACTGCAACCTGCCTAAAAACAATTTCTGTGATAGGGATTTTTCAAAAGGTGGGGACAGTAGTCGGAATAGTATTGCTGCAATCACTGTTTTTCACTCTGTGTGCGTCAAAATACTCCAAAGGTTCAAGGGACACACTTGAAATAATGGCCTAACCTCCTGTTCTCATCTCAGGGTGAATACAAGGCCGTAATCTGGCGACATGCGGGTATCCATCCATCACCTTCTGAGTTTCTGCATTACTTTATGAGCAAAGTTAGGAGACAACATATTTTTCTCTAGTGAAAATTCACTGTGTGATAGATGAAGCTTCACAAATACACGCTCCAGAAAGTATCCAATCATTTAAAGAACTCCCACGACCATCCACAGTAACCTTGAAATATTTTGGAATATTTGATGAATGTCTCTCCCACATTAAGCTTATTTCTTTTTCATGAAAAGTTATGACTAAACACTTTGGCTAAAGTTGGGCAAATGCTTTGCAGATCTTCCATCATGTACTTCAAAATTTCTGTTAGCCTGGATTTCTCTAGAGCAGAGATTGCCTTTGAAGGGCTGTCACCTCCAGCGATGTCTTTGCAGTGTGGAAAAACACCTGCTTGGAGAAACCCACCCTGTGACCCCCTGTCTCATCTTCCCATTTTTGCTTTGTATTGCAGGTGGAATTACTGATTACTGTTTTGACCCTACAGATGCACCTCTAACAGTCTAAATATGGCAGCACTGAAGCAGTTCATAAACACTAATTAATGTATCCTCATTGCATCCCTCTGAGGAGAGTGATGATAGAACGGTGAAGGTGTCTTGGTATGATTCCAGAGGTGTGAGTTCATGCCTCTCCCTGGACTAGTTCCAAGCATCACTCCCAGTCAGCTCAGCTATAAATGAGTACCGCAGCTCTGGGGCTGAGGAAACCAAAGGCATCTGGATGGGATGATAGCCACATCACTCCCCTGTGGGAGGTTAGCTACAGAAACTGTCGTCCTTGCCCAGATGAGCACAATTAGCCCTTATGATGGTTCGTTAGCACTATGTACGGAGGTGTAGCTACAGCCCCTCTGATGAGAGCAACTGGGGCAGAGAGGGATGAAGACTGAGATCTTCAAAGACAGTTGAAGCTCCAAATCCTCTTAAACTCGGTGGACATTAGTCACACAAACACTTTGACTATTTGAGTCTAAGGGATTTGTCTCAGTTCCACAGCAGAAAAGAAAATTGACCCTGACTCATAAGTCCAGTCATCTCGGATATTTGTTTTCTCTTCTGCAAGTCTTTGCTAGTAAAAGTAATAATTACTCAAGAGAGTCATCCCACTGTGTTAAAGAAGAATGTCTTGAAAATGCATATGCATTGTCACACAACTGGGAATAAAGCTTGTTTAGTCAGATGAGATGAAAGCTAGTAAATACTACTTTGAATTCACTGCTGGTTGTATTCATTATTCTTATTAAAATATCCAACATTGTTTTCAGCATGGAACAAAATAATCACCACCTTGAAGAGCTTATATAAAACTTCATTCAAGAAACTCACAAGGTGTTTATAAACAGTAATTAACTAAATCATTGGAAATTATACTATGTCTTTATAGATGGGAAACTGAGGTACAGAACTCACTGTGCCACTAAGAGCATCACTTAACTGATGTCCAATTGGAAATAAAAACCAGTATTACTAATTTCTTATCCTATACTCTAATCACTAAACTCATTTGCTCCTAATAAATAATTTAGATTGTTTTTATTTTAATGAACTATAAAGAAATAAAAATTTGTTTAGATTACCTAGGTGAGTGGAGATAAAAAGGCAACACAGATAACTGGCCTCCTGTTTTTCCTTTAAGCACTTCACTGTATTGTGCAAACAATACAATGAAAATTTTGGAAATTAAATGCTCCATCATTAGCTAAATAGGCAGAACTAACTGTCTAAGTGATAAATAATAGGCTCATGCAGCATCATTTAAAGGCGAAACTACACTGAAAAGTATCCCCTTTTATCAGACATTTTTTGGACTCTGTTAGATGCACTGGAACCAGTGAAGCAATAAATACATCAAAATGCGGAGGTAAACAAAATCATAAAACATCCAGTGTGACAACTGAAACACTCATGAATATATAAATATTTATGAAGCAAGAGGTACTTCTGAAACACCCAGCAGGTTTGATTGGATTGAACAGTCCAATCAAAGCATTGTGTGTTCACATGACAGAGAAAACGGGAATTACATGGCAGGGAAAGGAAACAGTGGATTTGTAATGTATTGTATTTCATCTAACTTTATTGGTTTTAAACTTCCCAGTGCCAAAAAAAATAATGGCCTTCAGTGTAATTTGATCATGGAGCTCTCAGTTTCCAGATTCAGAGTATTCCAAAGGAAATTTCAAGCAACCCAATACACTTCTGGACATGTCTGTTCACCTTTATAATATTTTTTTCTATCTTACATTCCCTAGACAAATCTGTGCTTTGAGGCTGTGCCTCTGAATATGACGGTTTTTGAATGGCAGCAGCAGAAGCCCTCAAAAGAATCTAACTCACATGCACACTTTCGAGGTCATCCTTTTTTGGCTTTGGATCAAAAAAGAGCCGCCCATAGCATCCGTTTACATCCATAGGTGGAAATCCTCAATCCCTTCTCTCCACCAGATGTTTATATAGGTAGTCCAAAGATATGGAGCTGGGAACTCTTGCCCTTGGTGTGTATAAAATAATGCAACAGCAGCAGCTTGTAAACTTTTAATGGCTTTATGTAATCAAATTCCTATGGGATAGACATGAAAGCTGAACAGAATAGGTAGACCTGTGTGTTTCCTTTCATAATTGTCTGAACATTTTCTAGTTTTCCTAATTTAAAGACCAGAAAGTTCTTTAAATCAGACTATCTAGTAGGATGTTGTATGTATTACAAATACAACATATCATACATCCTCTCCCTGGTGACCAGCCTTCGGACAGGAGGAAATGGAATAAAGCTGCAGCAGGGGAAGTTCAGATTTGACATTAGGAGAAGGTTCTTCACTGAGAGGGTTGTCAGTCATTGGAACAGGCTCCCCAGGGAAGTGGTCATGGCACCAAGATTGTCAGAGTTCAAGGAGCACCTGGATGATGCTCTTAGTCACATGGTTTAGTTCTTCATAGTCCCGAGGAGCAAAGGAGTTGGATTTGATGATCCTTATAGATCCCTTCCAATTTGAGACATTTTATGATATATTATGTCATGTGAAGACCCCAGCAACTTCTGTCTAAAGCACATTTTTCAGAAAGTTACTTAGCCTTATTCAAACATACTAAAAGATGAAGAATGCAGTACTTTCCTTTGTAGTTTGATGTCATCAAACTAAAATTAGTCATCTCTTTCAGTGCCCCCTCAGAAGGAGGAACAATGCTGTTGAGGGCTGCCTTAGGAACTGAACAAAGTAGAATAAAACAGTGAAAAATGCATATATATCCTGTATTTCTGCACTTTGACTTAGCCTTCCTAGAATGTACAGCTTTGTGTTAATAATAATGTTCTTTCGTAGCAGCTAAACCTGTTTTACTAAGAATATGAGCCCAGATATTTTGGTGCAGACCTGTACCTTCAGGGTTGGAGCAGATTTTGCATGCAATAAGTATTACGATAACAGCATGAATAGCTAGTTATGCTGCACAGGCTGAGGTGTACTGATCTTTCCCTCTCCTCAAAACCACTGTGACCTGGCATTGTGATTCAAGATTTCTGAATCCTGTATCTATGTATGCAACTGAGATACTTTTTACTTATCCTGTTCCAGGCAAGGGTCTCAAAGGAAGCATCACTCCTAAAATTAGCTGTAATCACTGTACATCACGACATTGTATAAATGTCTAATGCTTTCCCGCAAATGTGGAATGTATTTAGAGCTACACACACAATTTTCATTCAGAATCCATTTCCATCATTGATCCGAGAAGCTCAACGTGAGCCAGCAATGTGAGCTGGCAGTCCAGAAAGCCAACCATGCCCCGGGCTGCATGACCAGCAGCATGACCAGCAGGTCAAGGGAGGTGATTCTCCCCCTCTGCTCTGTTCTCGTGAGACCCCCCCCTGCAGTACTGCATCCAGCTCTGGAGTCCTCAGCACAGGAAGGACATGGACCTGTTGGAATTAATTCAGAGGAGGGCTAAGAAGATGATCAGAGGGCTGGAGAACCTCCCCTATGAGGGCAGGCTGAGAGAACTGGGGTTGTTCAGCCTGGAGAAGAGAAGGCTCCTGGGAGTCCTTATAGCCGCCTTCCAGTGCTGAAAGGGGGCTACAGGAGAGATGGGGAGGGACTCTTCATCAGGGAGTGGAGTGATAGGATGAGTGATAATGGTTTTAAGCTGAAAGAGGGTAGTTTTAGATTAGATATTAGGAAGAAATATTTTATTGTGAGGGTGGTGAGGCACTAGAACTAGATGAACTTTACAGTCCCTTCCAACCCAAATCATTCTATGATTCTATGATTCTATTATCATGGGAAATAGCTAAATTACAGTAAGCGATATCCTTGTGTAAAATGGTAAGCTGGACATATTTTTTTAATTAATGTTAATTCCATTTCTAAATAAAGCACAGAACAGATAACTAGTCTTAGAACATTTTGCCTGAACAGAATAATTATTTCATGAAAACCGGCAAAATTTGTAGATTGATTTTCTGAGTTATTCAAACAGGTCTTTCATGTGAGATCTGAATATGAACGTAAGGCCAGAGTCTGCAGCTCTTATTTGCAGCATACAGCTTTTGCAAAACTAGTATTGGCATCATGTCTTTCTATGATGTCCCAATGGCCTTATCTGTACACTTATTCCAGTATAATTTTGGCATTGTATCAATGAAATCAAGGGAAAGAACTGACTGTTGCAGTTCTCTGCTTTAGTAAATAGAGAACATGATGAACAAAGGTTTACAGATTCTGGTACTTTTTATAGATTTCAAAATTTGGACCAAAATTCTGAATCAAACTGAGCCATCACATGAAATTAACCCTTCTCCAGGATTTTTGTCTCAGCAGGTTGGTTCTGAGCCTTTATTCTCTCCACACACTCTGCAGGATGCTTCACCTTGGGTCATTTCGTTTTGAAGGGCTCTAGTTACTATATCACCATGGGTTTAGCTAAACACTATCTTTAGACCTGTAGATCACTTGCAGCAGCAGGAGGCCTCCATGCTCCCCAGCCTGGCTGAATACAGTATTTTTAACATTTCAGCAAGCACTTCAAGGAGACTTACAAAGGCAAACAGACTAGTGTGGGAGACAAGAGCACCAAATGCAAGTGTCTCTAGTAATAAACTATGCTTCCATGGGACTGTTCCTGCCTGGCACCGAGCACCTGAAAATAAATTTTAGGGTGCTCAGGCAGATCATAGTGTGTCTCTGTACAGAGGGTAAGAAGAAAATTCCTCATGTATGTGACTCCCATTAGAATTACCCCTTCAAGTTAAGTATTGTCTGAGAGACTCACCATGTCTGTCAGCTCTTGTGAACTTCACAAAATGAAGGACTGCAGAAGGTTTAGATTCAAGACTTCCACATATAGTTTTAGTAAATTACATGGCCAAATGTTGCCGGTCTCCTTCTAAGGTATGTAAGGAAAAAAAAAAAAAAAAAAAAACCAAAAAAAACTTGTCTTAAACCCAGCTCTACATCTGCAAGTGCGTGGATCAGCAGAGCTGCAGATCTTGTTGACGTGACCTTGGCTGGAACAGTGTCAGGCACTAAATTCTGTGAAAAGGGCTGTGAATAGAGGACAGAGGGAATGGCCTTCTGCACTTCACAGCACGTTTGCCTGGGCTGCAGGGAGAAGGGGTCTGCACACCAGGGACTGCTCACAGGCTGTACTTCCTGAAAAGAGCATCCATGGATTCAAACCTCTGGAAGCACAATGATATTTGGAATGGAATGGAATGGAATGGAATGGAATGGAATGGAATGGAATGAAACGGAATGGAATGAAACGAAACAGAACAGAACAGAACGATGGAGAACAGAACAGAACAGAATAGAATAGAGTAGAGTAGAGTAGAATAGAATAGAATAGAATAGAATAATGTATATCAAGGTCCTGCACTGGCCGATAGGATCTTCTCTGAAAAAAATGGTCCACATCTTTCTGGAAAAATATATCCTCTTCACAGTCTTTTCCTTTTCCTAAAGAAAACCACCAGAAAATTATCTTTCCTTTCAGACATAAAAATCAAATCTGTAAATCCACTGAAATTTCTTTGCCCTACCACGTCTCCTGTCTGATCACCTCTACTTGAAGAGCAAACTTTCTGTGTGAAGCTCAGGTTGCTTGGCTTGAGAGAGTAGGGTTAGCAAAAAAGAGGGCAGTGTTCTTTGTATTTGTTACTGTTTTCTTTTTAAAAATTTGTTTATTTTTGTTGCGTAGTGACAGGAATGACATCTGGCTGAATACCAATTGAAACATCCAGGGATACAAATTGTTTGCAAGTGAAATCTTTGGGGGAGGGAGAAAAAGAGGTCCACAAAGATTTGCTTGTGTATAAAAACAGTGGCACCTCTAAGTCAGTGTCATCTCAGCCATGGAATTTAAAATGGAAGTGCTGCTTCATGGTTATATGTACTGCTTAAATGTCACCTTTTATTCATCATGTTCGTTTTACATTTAAATTAGTGCCAGGTCTTCTGCACAAAGGGAAAAAAAGGAATTTAAAAAAAAAGGAAAGTTTGTGGCTACATGTTGACAGATTATATGGAGAACAAGTAAATGTTCTCTGCCACAGTATGTACTTGATATCACTAGAATCTTGTAGCAATAAAGCACTTCTATTCTGGGAGCTCCTTAAACATCTTTTATTAGAGATAAGGTTAAATTATAGTACATGGAAGTTGCATCTCAGAAGGTAAGATGAATGTACAGTTGCTTCAGGATTAATGAAGTTTTTAAAACAGTTTACAGTCCAAGAAACTATTAACACACACTAAAGATTCTATTAAACACTAAACAAGACAGTAATATCATACAGAGTAAAGAGGAAAACAAGACCTTTGAAGAGAAAAGCAGGTTTGGGGTTTTAATAAAAATTCCTTTGATGTTTTGAAGCAGTGATTTCCAGATTGTTTAATTTCTGCAAGATCTTGATAGTCTATAGAGTCATGCTTAGGAACTTCTTGGTTTCCTGGGTCATCAGTATAGCAACAACATTGTAATTCAGTGGCCTTCTTCACACTTCAGCTAGGACTGGACTAAGACACCATCTGCTGGACTACATTAGACCTCAAATAGTACACTTTGGTCCATGTTAAACTTAGAAGTAGTGGTCTGTTGACTCCAAAATCCAAAAATCATAGCCCTAGATGATGACATAAAATGCAAGTCAAAATATGATGTACTCTTTACTTAATGGTTATATTCTGTTCAGTGTTTGAAGAAGAGGGAACTTGCAGGGGCATTCATATCACCTGAATATGAGATTCATGCGATGTAGACAACTACATTTAAGTCAGTTGATCTCACCTCCCTTTGAATTCAGAGAAAAAAAATGTACACAAATGGAATGGCCCATTTGGATGTCAATTTTAGGATGAGGTGAAAAGTGTGTTAGAGATCCTCCATGGACTATACTGGGAATCTAGACAACCATCGTGGTTTAACCCCAGCCAACATAAGCACCACACAGACCCTCTGTCACTCCTCCCATGGCGGGATAAGGGAGACAATCAGAAGAGGAAAAGTGAGAAAACTCCTGGGTTGAGATAAAGACAGTTTAATAAGTAAAGCAAAAGCTGCACACACAAGCAAAGAAGAACAAGGAATTCATTCACTCCTTCCTATGGGCAGGCAGGTGTTCAGCCATCTCCGGGAAAGCCGGGTTCCATCATGCGTAGCATTTACTTGGGAAGACAAACACCATCACTCTGAACACCCACCCCCCTCCTTCTCCTTCCTCCAGCTTTATATGCTGAGCGTGATGACATATGGTGTGGAATATCCCTTTGGTCAGTTGGGGTCAGCTGTCCCAGTTGTGTCCCCTCCCAACTTCTTGTGCACCCCCAGCCTACTTGCTGGTGGGCTGAGAAGCAGAAGAGACCTTGACTCTGTGTAAACCCTTCTCAGCAATAACAGAAACATCTCCATATTATCAACACTTTTCAGCACAAAATCAAAACATAGCCCCATACTATCTACTGAGAAGAAAATTAACTCTATCCCGGTCAAAACCAGCGCAACAACTAACTCAGTTGTTACTTCCAATCCAAGCGTATCTACAATGAATCTAAAGAAATTATTCTAAGCCCTCTACTATAAATCTAGCCAACCAGTCTGCTGTCCTGTTATTTATATCCAGCTATGAGACATTAAGATTGTTTACAGTACAGCAAGCAAGATGTCTCAGCCAGTATTCACCTCTATTCACTATGACATTAGAACTACCTCAAACATTTTACTCATAGTATTCAAATTAGTCATTTCAGATAACAGTAAAGTACAGGGCAAAATTCCATGTAACTGATGGAATATTGTTAAAAATATTGCATAATAGGAAATATTTTGTGTTCTCCTAGGTAGAAATTTTATCTGCATTTACCAAAAAAACCCCCTAATTCTTTAATATTGAATTAAATAAGAAGTTGATGATTTTTTGCACAAGCTGGAATTCACTGGTCATGTTTTTCAACTATAACCTTGTTTATACCAGTCAGCCTGTAATTCTCAGCACTCAGAGGTCAAGAAAAATCATACCTATGGTTGAGCAAACACCTAAAATGTGTGATGATTCAAGGCCCAGGTCATTACTGTTGCTGTAGCTTTCCGTCCTATTACACAGATGGTTAACTGGCTAACAAGCAGGGAGCAGAGTGGGAGTGAGCAAACACTTTTCTACATAGATCACAATCCCATTTGAGCACTGATGCACTGATTGATCTAGGGCATCTTGCTGCAGGTGTCCACACACCTGAAGGGCTCTTCTCCTGCCCACAGATTTCCTTTCCCCTTACAGTAGGTTGAGTCAAGGCCAACACAGGTGCTCCACAGCTGGCATCTCTGTCTAGTACTGGTGACATTACAGTATTACAGGGACAGATGGGTTACACTGTCACTGCAGGGTGGGTCATGCCGTGCCTGACCTGTCTTTGTGGCTGATAGGTGCATGCTGGGGTCCTCACTCAGACCTCGAATGGATCCAGACCTTCTGTGCTGGTGTGCTACTCGACTAATCTCATGGTTACACCTGACTATAGCCTTGTGTTCATAGTCTGTACTCATGAAAGGAGGATTTGGGATGCAGCAAAAGCCCAGGAAGTCTTTTTAGAATGCATGCATATGTGTTAAAAATGCCAAACAACTCTGGCAACATTATCTAGGGTAAAAAACATTAATAACCATCTCATGATTTTGGTGATGGGGAGTGAAAGGGATTTCACCTGTGGGACAGGTGAATCCATTTTAAATCCATTATGAAAGAGATTCCAATTTACTCAAAACCCTATGGTGTTGACTGCTGTGTGAGAGAAGACGCTAGGCAGATACTGCCTGATATGCTTCTATGATTCTATGTTCAGAGAGACATGGTTTAGTGAGTTAGGTGGTGTGGGCTGACGGTTGGACTTGATGATCCTTGAGGTCTTTTCCAATCTTAATGATTCTATGATTCTATGAATGACAGCTCCAATGGACTCGGTGTGCAGAATATGACTGTGTATCATTTCTCAGTTGAAGAGTGCACCAAATTTTTCATACCCTTTGATAAGGCTGATTTACATTGTTGATACTTTTTAAAATGGCAGATCGGAATCATTCAATCAAGATCTCATAGCTAGGACCTTCTCCCATTTGTATTGGTCTAATTCACTCAGTTAAATTTAAGACCAGTTTCATATTCCTTGTGCTGGCTTTCTTATACATGAAAAACTTTGTGCACATTTTTCTCTTTAGTGTGTGTTTCTGTGAGTTTCATTGTAACGATGGTCCAGTATATGAGAATTGGCTCAGACGTTTATTTGATAAAATCTTTTCTCTCTGAGGTATTAAATTCAATAATTTCATTGACTCCTTCATGCTGCACATTTATTAGGACTTTATTCCCCCCAAGAACACAGTCTCTTCTCTAAGCAGTAACTTATTGTTGTAGTAGTTTATCAGAGAGATATACCTAAAGATTTCTGTTAACAGTGCATATTTTGTATGGAAGTTCCATGCAGCGACTCACTAATGAGAATCGAGGAGAAAGAGAGGAGATTTTACTCAACCGTATATGAGCAAAATAAGTGGATTAATAGAAAAGAATTACAACAGCTAGATTTCAACATATTCTTTGTAGCTTAATGGAAAAGTTTAATGAGGAACCAAAGAATGGGAGGAAGCTACACACTACCTAACATTTCATTTGGGCTCATTCACGGTTCCAAGTGGAGCTTAGCGTTAACAGTTAATCGTTAATGGTTATCAGAGGGTGCTAATCTTTAGCAGCTTATGTAACTGCATTTCAAATATGGTGTTCTTCAAAAGCAAAATTCTCCCAAGTCTGAGGATAATCACAGGATCTATTTGCTTCTTAGGGTCCTCAGCAGAGTTATTTGCTCTGTATTTGTCCCTCTCTTTCTGTCTCTGGATTTTTGTTTCAAAATTTAATGCAATAGTTTTTTAATCTTACAAGCTTCACCAAAATGCTATAGCAAGGATTTCCACAACTTAATTCCAAGCTATGCAAAGGGCTACCTGCTTTTATTAATTTTAAACCTGCCACTTACTACCTTATTTGATATCCCACATTTTCATAGTGGAAAAGACAATGAGTAATCATTTCCCTGTTATGTTTCCTGGATTTTGTAGACCTCTGTCATACTCTCTCTCAAAGATCTCTTTCCCAGGCTGAAGAGCCAGGTGTCCTTGGCCATCCCTCATACAGAAGTTGTTCCACTTCTTTGATAATCTGAGCAGGAAACCCTTTCTTAAAACCTTTTTCGGCTTTACCAAATCCTTGGCAAATAATATTTCATTTATCCTTTTTGAAAATGGGAAGGGGGAAAGGGAGAATACCTTTACATGGTGTTTTATACACAAATGCATCACGGATTTCCCCATTTGTCTTGTTCCCTGTTCCTTTCCTTGAGTTTGTTTTGACAGTTAATAACCAATATTCGCATAGAAATACTTTTCTGTTATACCTCCAAGAGCTCACTCCTGAATGACAATCACCAGCTTGTAGTCCATTACCATGGGTATAAAGTTAGGATTGTTTTCGTTGGTTAGTTTGTTTTACATCTAGCTACACTGAAATTTATCTACCACATCACTGCTCTTGCAACACTTAACAGTTCACACAAACAGCAACCTTTGCCAGCTCAGTCTTCACCCTTTTCCAATCACTCACTATTTTATCAAGCAGCAGGGTCCCTGCACAGCTTGGTCATGCAATCGTCTGCTGCCCTTTTCCTTGTCACTTTATGCATTCCTTACTCATGCAAGGGCTTTCTTTGTCTCCCTGGTTTCTCTGAATACCTCTGGCAAGGGACCTTTTGAAAAGTTATCTGAAAATCCACCTAAACTCCAGACAGCTACTACAGCATATGAAGTCTATTAGTAGGATTTAATAGATGTGTAGGAGGACTTCAAACAATCCTTAATTTAGAGGATGCTGAGCTCACAGCTACTACACATATAGGATAAACATTCATATCACACTGCGCTCTAAAAATACTTACTGTTTATTAGCACCTTACAATTTTATTTATGTTGAGGAAAACAAAACACCTATTTCAATGAAATAATTCCTAATACAGGTGCTGATCCTGCAGATACTGACAAGGAGGACTTCATTTAGTTTCTAGAGCATTCTTAAACTAGAGTATTCATAAAATACAGCAACTATAAAAGCCCATGTGCATAAGAGTTTGACTAACGATCACCTTGTATGAACTCAATTCCTGTCCTGGGTAGGCCCCCCGTAGGATCTGCGGAGCAGTGTGCTTTCAAAGGGAAAATAGGAGGAATATGCCCCAGGAATTGAAAGCAGAGATAAAAATGTGAAGAAATCAAGGTTTTCAACATACTGCTGAAGAGATATTAGTCTCTTCACGTGCCAGTAATGACTCATGCAGTAAAGGCGTTGTTCACATTTACCAGGATAGGTCCTCATCACACCACCCTGGTCTGTGCACATGATCTTTGGGTCATCTGGCTACACACCACTGCCAGCTGGGAAGGAAGGCATTGGCCTCATGACATCAACCAGGACATCCACCAGGACATCCACCTAGCTGTGAAGTTTCTTTGCTTCCTTACAAGGCTTGGATTACGTTACAAGGACAAGATAAAACACAGCGTGTAGTTCTGAGCATCTCACCCACTCCCTTGTGGACTGCTAAAAATTGAAATAGATATGTTTCAGTGCTATGTCAAAGCCAAGGTTCTGCAGTCTGTGTTCCTCTGACAGCCTGGAATGAATATTTTGATCAATAAATTTTATTTTAATTCTCATACTTAAAAATTCCATTAGTTTCACAAATGCAGAATGTGTATGAGACAGCAATCGGTAAATTTAAATGCAATAAACATAAAATAAAAGACCTCACAATGCAAGCATCCCTGCAAGTGTATTGATTTTACAGCAACAGGAAAAAAAGGTGCAGCATTTGCTGGGGCTAAATTCAGAATACTGGATCCAGAAAACTCCCATCTCTCTCCTTTCCCAATTTTATCCAGTTCTGTGCTGATCATTACTGTGAACTCTTCACTACAGTCACTCTGTCTTATCCAGATGATGGACACATATTCTCTTCTTTCACAGTAGAAACATCTTCATGTGAAATGAGAACACTCAGTGTTATGTACAAAATAAGGGCAACTCTTCTTACCTCTTTCAATATCCTCCCACCATCAAAAGAAACAGCACAAATAAATAACATAAATCTCTTATTATTTTTTCTCCTTCTGTAATGCAAGAGTAAAATATATTCTTCGAGTTTCTGTTTCTGTTTCACTGTAAAGAGAAATTGCCCATGGTTCAAACTGGGGCGCAGATAAGTTTGGATAAGAATTCAAACCTCAGAGAAATGAATTAGAAATTAAAATGAATTAGAGGTAAGCTAACATATGTCATTCTCTAAGTATGGTTTAAAATGGCAGAAAAAAAAAAAAATTCTTGCCATCACTTTGGAGGTGTAACTTGTCATTCATGTCTGGTTTAGGCACACTGTAACTGAATTATGAAATCACTTCTGGCTGATACAGATTTACAAAGGGTGTATATTTCAGACTGGTGGGGCTTGATTGGCTTTTTGAAGCCTCATGAATATGGATTAGCCCTGAACCCTCTAGAATCTTTGGAGTTAGGTGCATTCTTTGTCCGTCATATTAAGCAAAAAACAGTTAGCTTTCATATGAGAAGGTAGGCAATAAACAGAGATTTGATGGTCACCCAACAGGAGAAGGACAGAATCTAAAGGGGAAGGAACAGGGCAAAAAAAACATTTAGAAGGTAAATGCTAACTGAAGGGATTTTTAGTAGGAGAAGACAGTATGAGATGAACAGAAGGTCTACATTCTTCTTGGTGCATGTTACCAGAAAAACTTGGAGTTACGCCCAGGAGTCCTGAATCTTTCCCACTTTTTCATGGGGAAAAAAAAAATATATATATATATAT
>NW_010103006.1:0-973 GCF_000699245.1 Pterocles gutturalis | reverse complement strand
GGAGGTTTGCCGGCAGCACGGGGGCAGCTGACGGAGCCACTGACTGGGGCCTGGGTGCGTGTTGGAGGGGAGCGTGCCAGGGAGTGTGCCATGGAGCGTGCCACCGAGCGTGCCGTGGGGTTCACCACGGTGTGTGCCATGGAAGGTGCCACAGAGCGTGCCATGGGGTTTCCTGTGGTGTGTGCCACCAAGTGTGCCATGGAGTTGCCATGGTGTGTGCCACGAAGTGTGCCACGGAGCGTGCCATGGAGTTTGCCGTGGTGTGTGCCATGGAAGATGCCATGAAGTGTGCCGTGGGGTTTGCCATGGTGTGTGCCACAAAGCATGCCATAGGGTCTGCCATGGAGTTTGCCACGTTGCATGCCGTGGACTGTGCCACGGAGCGTGCCACACAGTGTGCCATGCAGTGTGCCATGGGGTTTGCCATGGTGCAGTCCATGGAAGGTGCCACGGAGCGTGGCACGGAGCATGCCATGCAGTGTGCCATGCAGTGTGCCATGGGGTTTGCCATGGTGCGTGCCAGGCAGCATGCCAGGGAGTTTGCCATGGAGCACACCATGAAGCACGAAGCATGCCGTAGAGTTTGCCATGGGGTTTGCCATGGTGCGTGCCACAAAGCGTGCCACGAGGCATGCCACAGAGTGAAGTGTGCCATGACGCATGCCATGGTGGGTGCCATGGAGCGCGTTACTGAGTTTGCCATGGTGCATGCCATGAAGCGTGCCATAGTGTGCCATGGTGCGTGCCGTGGACGGTGCACGGAGTGTGCACACCTCAGCTCTACAGCACTGCGCTGCCCTCCCCTGCACCCCTGCCCTGTGCCACCATCCCGGGGTCCAGAAATGTCCCCCAAGGGACTGGCCCGTCCTGCCAGAGCCACCCTGCACCACTCCTGCCCATGACCAGCCATCAGAGACCCCCGGGCTGGGGACAAATCCTGCCCTTGGGGGTCACCCCCCTTGGCTGCCACTCG
>NW_010103005.1:0-2336 GCF_000699245.1 Pterocles gutturalis | reverse complement strand
GTAGCTATTTTGCTCTTTATTCTATTATTCTAAAATGGTAAATCTCCTGGCCTCTCCAAGAAGGGGAAGGAAGAAATCAAGTCCAGAGCGCTGAAAGAATGTTCCTCCTTGTGGGCCTCGATGGTAGAGGCCGCTGTCATAACCAAGGGGACAAAGACCTCCGTTTTGATAGGCCTTTCATCCTTGCCAGATCCCTTGGCCATCCCTCCCACAGGCTGTCCTACACTGTCCATGCCTGCACCACTTTCCCATCAGGCTGCAGTCACCCTTCTTGCTTTAACACCAGCTCTCACCCCAGCCAGGTCATGTTCAGCTTCTCATTAACGAACGCACCCAAGTCCTTCTCCTCAGGGCTGCTCTTAATCTGTTCTCTTCCCATCCTTTATTTCTGTATAAGGTTGCCCCAATACATGTGCAGGATCTTGAACTTGGCCTTGTTGAACTTCATGAGGTTTTTATGGGCCCACCTCTCCAGTCTGTCCAGGTCCCTCTGGATGGCATCCCTTCCTTCCGGCGTGCCTCCGGCGCGCCCACCACACCACACAGCTTGGTGTTGCTGGCAAAGTTGCCAAGGGTGCACTCAATCCCACTGTCCATGTCTCCCACAAAGACGTTAAACCGCCCCGGTCCCAATACCAACCCCTGCAAAACTCCCACCGGTCTCCATTTGGACATTAAGCCATTGACCACAACTCTTTGAGTGTGACCATCCAGCCATTTCCCAATTCCTGATCCACTGAGTGGTCCATCCATCAAACCCATGTCTCTTCAGTTTAGAGACAAGGATGTCATGTGGGACAGCGTCAAATGCTTTGCACTCGTCCAGGTACATGCCATCGTTTGCAGAGTGATAACAGCCCTTATTCTGCAGTTGGACTGGATAATCACTGTCAGTCCCTTCCCAGTCCCCAGTCTAATCAGATGTTTCCTCCGTGTGTCAATCCTTTAAATTTTTCATAATCTTCCCAGACTGTTGCTGTTGCACCCACTCTGTATGCGGCCTCTCTCTAGACAGAACATGAACGAAAACAAAAATTCTCCCACCAGCTGTACCTGACAAGGAACAAACTGTAACTGTCACCCTGAATTTACCCCAGTCTTTTGTATCACTGGAGTGCCTAAAACATATCTCTCGCTGATGGGAGAAAAACATCTCTGCAGACACCAAGGTCAGTGCAGAAGGAGGGGGAGGACATGCTCCAGGCACTGGAGCAGAGATTCCCCTGCAGCCCATGGTGAAGAGCATGGTGAGGCAGCTGTCCACCTGCAGCCATGGAGGGGAATGGTGGAGCAGAGATCTACCTGCAGCCCATAGAGGACCCCAGGCCTGAGCAGGCGGATGTGCCTGAAGGAGGTTGTGACCCTGTTGGAAGCTCGCACTAGAGCAGACTGCTGGTAGAACCTGTGACCCACCCTGGACCAGGATTGCTCGCAGGACTTTTGATCCCCCATGGAGGACCCACGCTGGAGCAGTTTGTAAAGAACTGCAGCCCTTGGGAAGGACTCAGGTTGGAGATGTTCATGGAGAACTGTTTCTGTGGGAGGGACCCCACAGTGGAGCAGGGGAAGAGTGTGAGGAATCCTCCCCTGAGGATGAAGGAGAGGCAAAGTGTGATAGACTGACCACAGCATCCATTTGCCATTCCCCTGTGCCATAGGAGGGGAGGAGGTGCAGAAATCATTAGTGAAGCTGAGCTTGGGAAGAAGGGAGGGGTGGAGGGAAGGCTGTTTAATATTTAGTTTTATTTCTCATTGCCCTGCTCTGATTTGATTGGCAATAAACTAAATTCCTTTCCCAAGCTGAGTCTGTTTTGCCCGTGGTGGTAATTGGTGACAGATCTCCCTGTCCTTCTCTCGACCCATGAGCCTTTTGTCGCATTCTTCTCCCCTGTCCAGGTGAGGAGGAGGAGTGATAGAGCAGCTTGATGGGCACCTGACCTCCAGCTAGGGTCAACCCACCACAGAAGCAGAACACTTCCTTTCCTTTAAATTGTTTCCCTAATTTCTTCATTGCTCCACTTTATTCTTTGACATTTTCAAATCCATTCTGTCATAACCAGGCGTATAACAATAAAACCAATATGTTTGTGTCTCACATGGAGTTCAGTGCCCTAAAACACTCCCTGCCCAGAACTGTCCTTGCCACTGCTCGCCCTCTCACCCAGCTGGTCACGCTCTGGAGTGTTGAGCTCTCCCGACTGTCACAGAGAAGAAGGGTGACCGTCTGCACTGACCCGCTCTGTTCCTGCATGGCCAATGCATTTGTGTGACCAGCACTTGTGGAAGGAGTCCTGAAATCAGCCAGACACACTCCCTTCACATTCCCTCTGGGGTAC
>NW_010103004.1:0-13089 GCF_000699245.1 Pterocles gutturalis | reverse complement strand
TGAATTGTGGGAAGGTTATTCTGCTCTTACATTAGGCATCTCCCTTCTGTGTAGCTCCATTTCTTGTATAATATTTAACACATATCTACAGATGGCTTGAATATTCTGCTGCTGTTATAACAGCACCTTATGTTTGTATTTAAGCAACTCACATGAACTCTGCCTTTTGGAGAGCTGACTCACTAGACGCTCTGATTCCTATTTAGATTCAGACTTTGTTGTCAGAAAGTAGGCAACTATTTTCATTGGAAGTATCAGACTTCAGCTGGCAGATCAGAAGGGCGCAGGTCTCCTCTAGATCCTGTCACATACTTGCCAGCTCCATGCAGAAACCTTAGATACTCAAAACAATCTCAAATGATGCTAGACACCTTTACCTAGACAACAGAACTGAATTGCTCACATCTGAAGTAGACATCTACATTTAGATGTCTAAATGTGTCAAACTTACTCTGAATCTTATCCATCATGATGGATAATAAAACTTCCAGTGCACGACTGAAATACATGTTAAAACTTGTTATTCTTACCAACAACAGTTATCTAGTATCTTATAGTTTTATTTAAGACGTATAAGCTTATTTAAATCCTCCAGTCATCTTACTGAGTCCTAACTGAAATAATCAAATTCAGGTGATTAAATATAAATCAGGCATGCTTGCATTATAATTAAAGCTTTGTGAACTGAACCGAAAGAAACATTTTTGTTTTCAGTGTAGTCCAGTCTATTTCTTTGTATGAAGAAAGGATGGTGAGCAAACTCCGTGCAATCTAACCTTACTGTTACAGCCTCCTGCTCAGCCCTTGTAATAGTTTATTTTCTAATTCTGTTGATGGCATGAACTCATTTTGGGTGCTGAAGTCTTCCAGTATGTAGTTCATAGGAAGATGAACTTCAGGTGAAGAATGTCAAAGAAAAAAATGGTTGAGTTGTTTTCAAATAGTGATGAGAGAAATATCGCTTTGCAAGTGAGAAATAAAAAAGAAAATCCTTTATGTTTAAAAAATAAAAAATACGTTGACCCACATTCTTTGTTTTAACAGCCATAACTTCCATGAGCTGAAAAATAAGAAGGGATGGGGACAAGCTTTCACTGAGAACAGATATGCTGCTTCCAAGATCAATTATGTTTGATATCAAACCATCAGAAATGCAAAACTTGGCAAAAGACAATCTTCCACACAGACAGTGTTTCTTGTATGAATATTGTGAATTCAGGGATTAAGAAAACATTGTTTATATTTTAATACTCAAACACTGTCCCTGATCTACCATTACTTGACAGGCCCTAATTGAAGCTTATCAGAGAAGATGAATAACTCTACTGTTCATCCTTCCTCTAGGTTACCTCTTAGTATAAATAGCAAAATGGCAGGAACAGCAGATTTGAGCCCTCTGAAGAAGGCAGAACCACTCAGAAGCTTCTGTTGCTGGATCGTAGTCTTTGTCCTCAACCACTGCGTTGGGTTTATGTGTCCAAGTGTTGGTAGCAGCAGTGCTGCAGGGGTGGGCATCACGTTGTGGGAGCAGTGAGTGGCTGTCCAGTGCTTAGCTACCTCCCTACCCCACAGCAGTATGAACACATAATAGTTTGTTCCCTGTGGTCCAATGCTTAGTGTTTTCAATATGAGTTTCTCTTCATTGTTTTTGTTCTACTTTTAGAAAGTAAAAGTGTTTGTTTTACTTTTAGGAAGAAATGTGGTTGCTTCCTTTCTTGAAACTCTAATTCTAGGAGAAATCATACATGACAAACACGAACTTTTAACAGAAAATAAAGTTTTCAGATCTTCCTTATTGTAGAAGGAAAAGAATAAAAATAAGCCCACACTTCTTTTTCTAAAATCTTATATTTTGTCTAGAATATAACTTCCCAAATTTTGATATACAAGGTTTTCAAGAATGTGTTCCTAAAGTCAGTAAGCTTCATATAATGACAGGTGTAAGTGGTGACTTGAGTATTATAAAAATAACAATGTACTCTTTCAATATTTCAAGAACAACTGCAGATAAGATGGCGGAAATATATCATAGGATGTTGGATATTCATTCTATTTTTCCCCTTAGTTTTTCTAGACATCATAGGAGCTAAATAGCCTTTTTAGGGACATGTTTATAAAGATCAGTTTTTTTAGTGCTTGAGTTGTACCTGTCTGACTACAGTCCCCGCAGTGTAGGGTTGAGTGGCATATCCAGGAGGCAGAGACAGGCACAAGGCTGGAGAGTGGTACTCCCATGGTGTCACTGGGGTAGAGACTGACAGTCATGGGCTGAGTTGAAATGGAGCTCTTTGTGCCATGTGCAGGAGGCAGATGAGTCTCCAAGGTGGAGTTGGTCAGAGCCAGTAAAGCCTGTTGGTGCCCTCATGGCCCTAGTAGTACATGACTTCTGTTTCAATAATACAAGCAGCCTTTCTTTCATACTAATTAGAAATTAATTTTCCATTTTATAAGAGAAATATGTAGTGATATTCACGGTAAAATTTAAATCTGCATTTCTCAGACAGGAATACCTGCACAGTTGTTGCAGTTTTGCGGAGTTTTCTCAGTATGGAGGCTTTAGGATTGGATCCACAACTCATTTCCCTCCTTCAGATTTCCTACGGCAATAAGAGGGAGTTAAATTTGAAGCTCATTAATGATCTGAAGAATGGTTAGCCTTTATTACCTCAAGAGAGACTTATTTTTTACAAGACGTGGATAATGTTTCTCTCTAGGCCCCGTTTCATTTCTACCATCTTGCCAGCTGACTTTTCCTTTGTGGAAGTGTCGGAAGTGTTGAAGTTAAACAAACAAATAAGTAAAACATATGAACTCGCTTTTTTTTCAGAGCATAAAAACAAAAAATAAATGAGAATGGAGACAAATGAGAATGGAGATAAACTGACATTTTCAAACTTTCAACATAGAACTATTGGAGACTCCACACATAGTGGAGACAAGAGGTTCACTGTGGAAGTTAAGTATATAAATGCATGCTCTCACTAGCAATATCAGCAATATAGAAATTGTTTCAATGTCTTCCCATTAAAGATCCTCATTTAATCACCTGTTAAGAAAGATCTCTTTCCTGGCTAGCTGGTATAATTACTCTATTGTATATATAAACTCTTTTACATAGTGAAGTTTACTGATGAATGCAAGAGGTGGATATTGTTTCTTTTAGCTCTACTTCCACTTCAAATTATATCATGCTTTCATGTGGAGATGTCTGGGTTTCACTCACGTAATGTTTTAAAGCATGTCTTTTATTTCTTTTTTCAAATGGTAATTTGCTTATTAGTAAAGAGGCCTCAGGCATGAAAGAAGGGATTTCTCCCAAAAACCATTGTAATCAAAAGTGAATGAATGCATGAAGAATACTTCACAATCCCCAAGGGACGGTTGCGATCCACAAGAGTAGGCCACAGGAATAGGTTTGTTGAATTTTAAGTTGCCTATGTTTCCTTCTTCCCTAAGGCTTTAATAAATTGCTTTTTAGAACTACATTGCTGTGCTACTGGGGGAATAGGTGGTTGTGAATACTTGAGTTCAGCATACATCATATCCTGCCTAAATTAGAAGTATCTCTGAGGGTATTGTCTATACAGAAGTTGCAAAAACGATTTCAGACTGTGTGGACTGAACCAGCTGTAAATTAGATCTCTCAGGTACAGCTATCAGTGTAAATATGGAAGTACAGAACTTTAAGCAGCAAATGAGGTGGTCCCAGGAAGCTGAGTTACAGCACCGCCATGGCACTCGGACTGCACCAGCATGGTGCTTGAACAAACTACTTGAAAACAAGCTCATATATTTGCAAAGAAAGGTTGAGTAAATATGAGATTTCTATTATTTTGATAAGTAAGAATTATATAAGAACCATAAAATATATTCTCAGTTACCATGTTATGGACACATAAAAATATATTCTGGACAAAGGTGTCTACAGCAGTGGAAATGGCTGCTCTTGAGAAGAGGCTGTTACTATATAGAATGCATGTGCATGGTCATGGTATTGCTTTGCACTTGTTCTTCATCTCAGTGACATTAATTTATGAACACTTTCTCCTGTTTGATGCTAAGTAGTGTATAGCTGTATGTGTTTATAGATGATAAAACTTTATAGATGAGATGGCATTATTTCCCATTAAATGTTTCTAAACCCTGTATTCCCACATTATTAGCACCCTTCTTGAAGCAGAATTTAAATGGTAGCTTAATTGATGCTTTTTTAAACATCAGCCCTAGATATTTTAGGAAATTAGCTAACTTTCTTTACATAATGAAGGGGGAATATTTATTTATTGATTTAGAGTCATCCGTATAAATTGCTTCCTTAATATTTACATAATAACTCAAATGTTCTCTTGAGCTTTCTCTCCATCTTACTTTGTAATTATTTGATGCTCAATGAAGGCTGAAGTTACTCATCAGTCTAATGATTGGGACAAGCTGAGATTTCTTTTTTTTTTTTTTTTTTGTGGATCAGCCTTCTGTGAAAGACTTTCTAACCTGCTGTGGATGTTAGTCATTAGACAAGTCAGCTAGAGGCAGCTTGGACATTGAAAACTGGTGCTTTCTTACATCCATGTTTAATGTTAGCAAGAAGCCAAGTCTTACAGGTTCCTTAGTCTGCTCAGAATTTATGACTAAGTGAAGATTTTTGTCCAATTACAGTTGGCATGACATGAGCTTGGGTGCATATGAATAATTGTGTTCCGGGAATATAGTTTGCTATCATCATTGTTCCTTCTCTCCTCAGTGTGCTTACAGTCACTGTTAAATCCTGCCTTTTATGAAAAGTACCAAGATGGCCTGGTGAATGTTCTTCTGAAATTATTATTAATGACTCTTGGGATTACTGACTGTTCAGAATCTTTTGAGGCAGAATTTGTATCCGTCACCATTCAGTGACTGTTTACATGAAAACATATTTTTCCTTGACGTAGGTAATTGTAAATATATTTTACAGTAATTTCAAATTGCACTTATGTCGTGGTTTAACTATGGCTGGTATAAGCCCCACACAGCTGCTCAGTCACTTCCCCTCATTCGGATGGGGGAGACATCAGAAAAGCGAGAAAACTCACAGGTTGAGACAAAGACAGTTTAACAGATAAAGCAAAAGCCATGCACACAAGCAAAGCAAAGCAAAACAAGGAATTCATTCACTACTTCCCATCAGCAAAGAGGTGTTCAGCCATCTCCAGGAAGACAGGGCTCCATCACATGTAATGGTAACTTACACCAAAATTCTGGACATCCCACTCTTCCTTCTTCTTCCCCCAGCTTTTATTGCTGAACATGATGTCATATGGTATGGAATATCTCTTTGGCCAGTTGGGGTCAGCTGTCCCAAAACATAGTAGCTGCCAATCATGGCTAAACCACATCTTCAAATATATAAACCTGCCTCAAATGAATCGAAGAAATCTTGATCCTCCTCTTCAAAATTAGATGGTGTTTAGTAAATATAACCTTCTTCACTTGCTTGGTAGAATTGTTCTCTATTAAAAAGCTAATTTTTCCTTTGCAGACTATTTAATTAATCTATCAGCATAAGAAATTTCCTTATAGAATGAGTAATATCAATGCTTCTTCCCAGCAGCATATTGGATAAACCTGTAGTTAACACGTTTACATCTGTGTAAATGTAATCAAACCTGTAATTTACACATTTACATCCATTACATCTGTAGCACACAAGTCGTGATTATTGCTTACACAATGGCCTTTGTATATGATGGCAAAACTAAAGAGTCCTCAGGCTGGTGCAATTTACATTATACAAGCCTAAACGTTCACATAAATTACCTTAACAGCACAGTGCAAAGAAATTCCCTGTAAATGAAAATCAAATTCATGATATTTGCAGAAATTAACTGGTACTTCTTGTTGTTGTTTTTCATTTTTTTCCTAGAGTTTTTGAGTCCTGTTCTTCATTTTTAACCCCAGCAATAAACAACCTGTGTCAAATCACTCTTCATGGCTTGTTGTGAGTAAAACCTACTGTGAAGAAGAGTTTTGCGATTTAGTAACACATCTAACTGGTATCCCTTAATGTATTTCTCTGGTGAATTGACCAAACCAAAAGAAAACTTGTATTATCACCTGTGCATCTTTTCTGTGTTTTTAAAGTTTGAAGGTATGTCAGAAAAGAAAGTCTTCTAAGTCTGCACAAATTAGTTACGTTAACTACTATGACAGTTTCAGTAAGGGCTGAACAAGCCTTGGTCTCTCAAAAGGAAAGATGGAAAGATACATCTAGTAGAGACAGCATTTAAACCTGATTTTTCCTCTCTGCAGGCCATGTTTTTCATAAGGTTAAACACTCTCCTATATTTTCCATGAAAATATTTTTTAATTTTATTTTTATGTTTAACTTTCAGACATGTTAATGTTTTCCACAGATATTATTTTTTTTTTTTTTTTACAGCCCCCCTTATTACTTTCCAGGTCTGAACATTTCTGGGTCTGACCCATTTTTTGGGGTCACAGTCTGACATAAAGATTCTGCTTTCTGTTGAACACAAGTGAGAAACTTGGTGTGTTGCTTTTGTTTTCACTTTGATGCTTGCCTTTCTTTTAGCGGCACTGATGGTACTGAACTATATTTATGATGTTGGTTATGACTATGTTATGATCCTGAAACACTTTCCTGAGAATATGTTCCCAGAAATACTGTTGAGGAAGACTTTTAACGTGGTTTTTATCTTATGCAACACTTTATTGATTTTCTTCCAGTAGCGATGGTGCTGTATCTGTATTTATTTCAGAACAATAAGAATGTTCAGAAATGGAGCTATGCATAGTAATGAAATTAATCAGTACTACAGTCATGTTTTAGATCTGATGCTTTGCAATATCATACTACAACACTCCTTTCAAGAAAAAAAAAAAATAGAAACATATTCTTCTAAGGGATAGAAGAAATTCAGAGGGCACAAAATTTTAAATGGAATTAACTGAAACTATCAATAATTTAGATAATGTCTCCAAACTTATCTGAATGGTCTAAGTGCCAAGAAACAGATTTTTTGCAAAGATTCTGAGGCACTGGATTACTCCAAGTACAGACAGCAAAGGGCAGGAACTGATTCTTTTGTTACATAGTAGAACTCCTACTTATTGAGGAAAAAGAAAAAGTAAGTTTAGCTTTCACCAGGTAGTGGGTCTTGTTTGACTTCAAGCATGAAGAAAATTACTTCTTATTTTAGCTGAAGGCATTGACTGGTTCCAATATTTTAATAGCTGCAGCAATAAAGCAATAGCTATGTTTTGGGGGGTTTTTTTGTGTTTTGTTTTGCTTTTTTTCTATTGAGTTGATTTTATGAAAAAAAAAACATTTTAATGGATGTTAGTGTAAATTACTGAATACACCAGAAGTGGCTCCACAGATGTCTTTTTACAACTCTAGCAGTCTAGAAAATAGCCTGAAGAATACACATGATTTAGCAGCCAACTTTGCCAACACAATAAAATAGAAGTGTAGTGTCTGTCTGTCTCTCAGTAAAGCCACAGCAGTAATTATTTATCTGAGATTAAAAAATGCTTATATTCTAATTAGATTTTTCCTGTTGACATATTGAATTCTTAATTTCTATTACTGCCTTTATAAAGCTTACATTTCTATACCACACGTATTGTCAGATGGATGCATAACATCCCAGCAGCACAGCTTTCCATAGCCATTAATTTGAATTTCAAAGATAACAGTGCAGAAAACCTCTAATGTATAAATTATTTCTGCTCATCAGAATATCTTTGTTTTAGGTGATTTGTGGTGTTTGAAATTACAAATGCTGAAAATCTTACAGAGGTGCCCCTGCTGCATTTGATCAGATATGGACTTATTTGATTTTGTTTAAAATGGTTGAATTATTAGCTGCCTCCAGGTGTTTCTGGATTGCTAACATTTTTCCAACACATTTGGCACAAAGCATATGTTTAGTGATTCTTCTCTGTTAAAAGACACTGTAATAGAGACACAGAACTGTAAACTAATGATTCAAATAAGTAAAATATCTGTATAAACTACATTTAATAGTTCATCGAAACAATGTATTTTTGACAAAAGAAAGATAATTATAATTCATTGATATGTAGAGCTAGAAGTTCTAATCACGCTGAAGTTCCAACCTTTAAAGAATTTCTCTACTTAGAGGTTCAAGCATAATATTTTACAAACCTGTTTCACCTGGTGAAGTCTATAATGTGCACGCAGTTCCTGAACATGGAATAATTTCAAAGTTGAATTTCAAATTTGAAAGTTGATGTGTTTTATGATTGTTTAAATTTTCAGTGCTAGGAGAATAAAAAGAAATATTTACCACTGAAGAACTGTTCAAGTAATGATTTCTCTAAACACCTTCCAACTTTTCTCCAGACAGTGAACTGAAAATCCGCATTTCAGAAGTAAAATGCATTGTGGCTTTTAACCTATTGAAATCTGAAGTAACACATGGTTAGATTTAATTCAAAGATTAAATTTAGAAACTATAGAAGCAATTAAGCCACGTTCAAAGACCATTCAAATCAGCAGAAAAGTTGTTCTTAGTTTCCATGGCTTTTTTGAAGAAGCCTTACGTTTGCTTATATCTGTAGGACATCCCATGAAATACCAGAACAAAACAAATCAGGACATGTTTTTTGGTAGTATAGAACTGCTGTATTAATTTATGTTTATCATGGTAACGGCATACTACATGTCTTATAAATCGGATAATTTATGGATTAAGAGTGAAAATAATTTTATTCCTCTATGATTGGTACCTGGTTTTCTCGATGCAGTAGTTACCAATGAAAAATAATTGTGTCAGATCCTACCTTAACATTGTTATCTAAGGTAAGGTTCTTTGTTAGACTCACAGAATCAGAATATAGAATAATTTATGTTCAAGTGACCTTCTGGATACTGACTGGTCCCCCCCGTTTGTTGCCATCCATGAACTTGATGAGAATGCATTCTGTCCCACCCTCCAGGATAATTAATAAAGTAAAACAGTGTTAGCCTCAGCATTGGGATGTCTCTGGTAACTGGGTGGCAACTGAGCTTTGTATCACAAATCATAAAAGCCCAGCAAGCTTTCTGTCAACTTTATAGCTCACCTAAAAAAAAAATTGTCTCACCCATTTGACTATAAGGAGAGACATGAGAGACCTAAGTCTGCCTGTGTCTGATCAGACCGAAGCATTGTTTTGACTTTCTTGCTTCCAAGAATTAATCTCATAGGTTTTATCAGGGACCACTCTTCGATTGAATTCTGCATAAAATACAAATGCAGGAATGTGAAATACTCTATTTCTGCCTCTCTGTACTCCTCCTTTAGTCCAATAATTCAGTGGTTAGAAAGCATCTGGAGAAACAGATGATCTTCTGCCTAGAGAAATCTTCTTTTTGCCAGATGTTTTTTCTACATTATAAACTAATATCCCAAAGCCGTGGGAGAGTGGGAATAGTGATTCTTTTTATTCTTTCTTAAGAAAGGTTAATTCAATATTCATTTAACTAGCAAAAGAAGTTACTATATAGCATTACAATTAGATTTCTCACCCTGAAATAAGGACATGTGGGTTTCAGTCATTATCCTAGTGCATATATAGCACCAGATTTTTAAATATCCATTTCAGGAAGGAATGAAGCATCAATATTCCCTTGCAGGTATGTTCCTTAACGTCATCTTACAAAGTCATTCATGTGTTTCTTCACTGATCTTCCCACTGACTATGCAATGAGAAATGGAGGAGAGTTCAAGGGAAGAACTGCATCCCATAAAGCCAAGACTTCACGACATTTTGGAGAAACTTTAATTTCTCCCCTCTGAAGGGAAAGGTTTCTTTTCTGAGAAGGTGTAAACCTGAACTAAGGTAGCAGAGGAGTCCTAGAGCTCCTTTTACAGGAAGAGGAATGGTGTGGGCAGTGTCAGCTGCTACTTGGAAAGGTCATTCACAGAAGCCGTGAGACACAATATCACACCTCCCTTCATAACAGAAACAGCTGATTTCCAAGCCACATACACAAAGACACTTAAACAAACATCATTTTGCCACATGCCAACCTGTACAACAGTGTACTATGTTGATGCCTGAATACATCCTTGGACTACTGTGGATCCACTACAGTGGATGTTTGAGAGAGGTTTGTTTTTTTTGTGATTCCCCAAAAATGAGCACCTGCTAGGTGGAGTCAAACAGTGACTCAAGGAACAACACAACACAATTTTATTTGCCTCAGCAACTGCAGAAACATCATGAATCAACTTCTCCAAGGCAAGCACCAAATCACACTTATCAGTTATCACCAGACATCACTTATCAATTAAGCAAGAACCAAATAACGCTCAATCATTATTTGGAGGTAAAAATCAGACAGGAGACAGAGTAGGAAAGAGTTGAAAGGTAAGAAAGAGGGGCAGAAAGACAGAGATACACAAACACAGAGACATAGAGAAAATCACCAACCCCTCGTTCCAACATGTGTCTTCTCTTCAGGCAGAAGTCTTCATTTCAGGCAGAAACTCCTTGCGTGGGGTGGTGATGGCTCAACAAAGAGTACAGTTCGGGCTTCACCTTTTATACAGTCTGGTCTGGTCCTGTCCAGGACCATGCCTCAGAGGGAGGTCCAGCATCCAGGTCACCTTCAGTGTTGACCTTTGGGGGGCGCAACAGCCCTGCATCCGGGTTAGCTTCGTGGCAGGGTGCGGGGGGAGGCAGCTGGTTCTCCACCAAGGAGACGGTTCCAGCCCTCAGCAGCCATGCCCCACCTCAACAGGTGTGCCCATCACTCAGAACATTAACAACTTGCTAAATATCTGTTCACAAAAGAGCTTTTCTTCCTACATGCTCTGCCCCGAGCTGTTTGTAGACATGGTGGTATTTGTTCTTTAGAACATTCTGTCTGGGTGCTCTGCCCAAGCACTGCTGGTGGAGCCTCTTCTTTAGAAAATGTTCTGCAAATTGTTTGAGACATGAACACGGATAAACAACATCGTCGGGGAGGGGATGAGTAGGCATCCAGGCAGTGAGAGCTACTTGAAGTACTTACTACGTTTAGGAGACGGAAGATGAGATCACATCAGCTTAATCAATAGATAAAAAAATAATCCAAATTCTCCAGTCTAATGAGTGACTGTGGTAACCACTGAAAACCTAGTTTAAAGATGGGGATGGATCCTTTCCCTGGGTGACTGCAAAGGCTATGAACGGTGTCAGTGATATATTTCTTCTGAAGACACCTTTTTATCATCCTTTTACCAGCATTTCTTATTAGCTAACTTGTGCAGCTTCTGACTCTTTGTAGTTACTTTTTAGGGTCTCTTCTCAGGAGCCTAATCCTTCTGTTGAAATAAAAAGTAAGTTTAATTCAGGCATCCAGATTCCACCAAAAAGACAGAAACCTCTATCCTCTGAATGAAAGCCTGGGGCTTTGGCATGTATTTCTCCAGTTTTGGCAGAATTATGTCAAAGATAAATAAATCTCAAACAATTATTTTCTTAATCTTATAGTGGTGTGATTCTGTCTAATTTCTATAAAAGATTTATGGTTTTTTCTATGAATTCTGTTGTCCAACCATCATTGCCTCAATGCATTACTACCAGTTACCTTGACAGATCACTTCTGCGTATTTCTTGCTGAAATGCTTGTCAATACATTTTGGTCTAATTCTTGAAAATGTTCTTAAGTGAATAAAAAAGATTAGGTATCTACTTTACTAGATTTTCTGCTTAAAATGTATTTACAGTTTTTAAAATTTCCAGGTCAGTATAGAGCATAGTGCAGACTCTTTTTTTTGTGAATAATGGCAAAGGTGAACAATTACTATCTCTAAAAATTCTCTTTTTGCTTGCACAACCCTGTACATTGAACTTTGAATCTAAAATATTTGTATTTTTGTCTGTTTCAACTTTAAGTAGCCATTTGGGCATTTTTTTATTAAGATGTTTTTTCATCAGTTTCCATACTTCACCCTATCTGAAAGTTTTCATAACTTTCAGTTAGAAAATTATTAGAAACTCTGATTAGTCTGACATTAAAGTCATCTTAAGCTGCCAAGCTGGAGCAACAGTTGAAAGCATATTTGAAATTTAATCTGTGTTTGAAAACAAAAGAGGATTCAAAGAAGCAAAAAGCATAATGGTGCTTGTGGTGGTGATCTCAGTGTTTATTTCAGAATCCTTAATTTCACTTAGAGTTGTACATTCATTCTTGTTATATCCATGGCTTCAAAGGAAACAAGATAAATGTTAGTTTCCATTTTTGCAGAGTTTTTGACAAATGTGTAAAATATTTAAAATGAGAGAATGTCGCTATCTAAACATACTCTGAATAGTACAAATACTTACACTGTTTTCGAAGGCTGTTTTTATACTGCACGATGCTCTTGCTAGCTGAATAAGACCTAAGGCAAATATAACATTGCACGAGTTCATAAAAATTTGCAATATCTCACCTGAATCTGAGCTCTTAAAGGACAAATCTATGTTTTCATATATATTTTTAAGGCATCTCTCCCACCTAAAAACTTCATTTCTTGGTGCAACTTTGAGGCACTAATACCATGAAAGCATTTAAGAGTACAGGAAAGGATTTTTCTGTCTGGGATTCTTAGAGAAAACCATCAATTTCATTTTCTCTAGAAACTGAAGCACAAAGTCATTTTGATCTAAAAATATTTTTTTCCTAAGTACACCAGTTTATTCTAGTTTATTTGTTGATGTTTTTGTTGTAACTTCTAGTTACTGTTATAGTTACAAAATACAGTTCTCAAAATACATGTGAGAAATTACTGCTGTTGAATTTGGAAGTAATGGGATGCATAGCAGTGTACTTGAAAATTAAGTAGGTGAAACTGAAGTAACAAAAATGGAAACGAGGTATAATACTGTGCAAATCATAACAAAGACTTCCAAATATGTACATAGAGGGAATTAAGTTACTACAACAATATAGTGTTACTATAAATTAATTAATTTAGAAAAAAAAAAAAACTTAGAAAACCACTATTCCTGAGGGAGAATTCTTCTATCTCTTAGACACCCGAGTCTGCAAACTCAAAGCATACCAGTAGTACCATTGCTTTAAATTTTTGAGTGCATATTAGACATTCAAAA
>NW_010103003.1:0-25782 GCF_000699245.1 Pterocles gutturalis | reverse complement strand
CTGCTCCCCCATCACGCACAGCCCCTGCCCTTGTGTCAGGTGTGGGTATCCGGACACCATGTCCCTCTGCTGCGGCAAGAAGCTGTGAGAAAGGATGGCTTTTCTCTTAAACTGTGCTATGGCACGGAGAGATGGGGTTTCTCCTAAAGAAATGTGCCCTGCTCAGAGAAACCCAGCAGGCCCCGGTCTGCTTCTTACGCTTGGGGCAAGAAAGAAGGAAGAGGAGACACAGGCCTTTCTATAACCTTTCCTCTTCCCTTTGCTCTTGGGCAGCCTGGGGCTGTCCAGATCTTAGAGCAGCTTTGAGGAGAGATTAGCCAGAGCACTCTAGCTGCAGCTGCAGCTTCTTCCACCCCCAGCCTGCCTCCAGGCTTGTCCAGCCAAAGCAGAGCTAGGAGCAAAACTGCCCAAAGTCAGGTCTGTCCTGGGTCACTCTGCACCCTGCAACAGGAGCACTGTGCTAGGGAGAACCTGCACTCAAGCACGTTTGCTCCCCCTCATCCCCTTCCCATAGATGCCACTGGCACTTTTTGCTCACCAATAACCACAACTCAACCTGTCATCCCAGACCATGCAGCAAACCTGTTTTGCTGCAGGGAGATAGCAGCATCCAGTAGGACTTGGGTATATTCATCCTGACCCTGCCCTTTAGACAGGCATGGAGTGGGTCAGCGTATTCTTCCTTGACTGTGTCCTTGCCATAGGCATCTTCTTATGAGCTGTTTCTGTCCCCTCAGCTAGGTCACCTTATGTTGCCAAAGCTGCAGAAAGGGGCTTTAGTGCCATTTGAAAGCCAATCCAAATTATCCTGTAATTACCATTTGCAGTTATAACAACCTGAAGGAATGCACTCCTTTACCCCTGGGCAGTAGTCCAGCCTGCCCCTTGCTTCTTCATCTGCTGCCACCCTCCAGTCTATCAGAAGTGGCTGCCAAAAGCAGGATCACACAGGAGCCATCACAAATTCCCCTCCTGACTTCTGACGGCTGGGGGGATGTGTCTTACAGCAGCTGCTTAGATCCAAGGACATTAAACTTCATTAACTGCAGTTTCAGAGGACAGAAGCTGGAGGGATGGGAGCAGTGGATCTCCCTGCTCTCTGCTGTGTTGATACCTCTCCACGGTCAAATCAGCTGATCTATGTGGTTCCCTTTTTACCCCTTTCACAGACAACTTGTGACAGTGCTGAATGAGGAAATGACTGCACGAATTTCTATGTGTTACATCATTCAGGTCAGAACTGATGGTCAGAGCCACCCCTCTGGTCTTACATCTGCACAGTGGCTTGGGATGTGAGGCTCAGTCAGAGGAGCTATGACTCTTGCGAACCTTAGGTTCACCTGTAAGACTTGTGTCTCTTCTGGGCTGAGACAGAGTTAACTTTCTTCACAGTAGCTAGTAAGAGGCTGTGTTTTGGATTTGTCCTGAGAAGGCAGCTGATAACATACTGATGTTTATAGTTGCCACTAGACAGTCAAGACTCTTCAGCTTCTCTGCTGTGCCACTGTCTGCAAGTGCAGAAGAAGCCAGGGGGGAGCACAGCCTCAGTTACTAGCCCAGGATTTGACCTTTAGGTTTAGGATAGAGACCTAAATTGGCCAATGGTCTATTCCATATCTTGCACGTCATGCCCAGTATATAGATGAGGATATGTCCAGAAGTGCTCTCTCTTGCTCCAGGTTGTCTCCCTCTAGGTCGCCCCTCTCTCAGGGTCATCTCAGTCTCTTGGGCACTCAGGCTCTTATCTCCATTCCAGGATTGCAGGTTCAGGACTCTCCCTGATCCAGGATCATTAGCTGGGAATGGGATGAGCCTTGGTCATTGGGTGGTGAGCAGTTGCATTGTGTATCATTCATTTGTATATTTGTATTTTTTACTATTATCATCATCTTTATTATCTTTATTATTTTCAATTTTATTGTAATTATTAAATTGTTCTTATCTCAACCCAAGAGTCTCTTTTCCTTTTACCCCTTTAATTCTCTCCCCCATCCCTAGGACAGGTGAGGGTGAGCAAGTGGTTGTTGTGGTGTTTGGTTGTCAGCCAAAGTCAAAACTACGACAGTGTCTCACGCTAGGAGAGCTGGAGTTGATAAAATTGACCAAATACTGACCTGAATGAAATGGGATTAGTAACAACACACATGGAAAAAACCATCATCTAGCCGTCATGCTAGCTGTCATCTCCAGCAACCAAATGCAGACCTCACCTTTGACGCACAAGGCAGTGCTACCTGTTATTAAATCACAAGGAAAGGCTCACTGATGAGTGAGTGACTACTCAGAGTGGGGAAAAAAGAAGTGAATCACTGCAGCACATGCCCTTGAAGACAGCAGACCAGATAGTCCACAGACTGAATGAACCAGGTACCGAGGCAGGAGAGAGGCAGTGGAAGAGAAGGGTTGTGCTGTAAATGCAGGAGGCACAGACAGAGATGCCAAGAGGCAACGGTATCTGGGGGAGGAGAATTTGTCTGTGTGAATCTCACACTCAGTACATGAGTCTTAGCAGGTCTTGAAGGGGAGCTGAATGCTGCCTATAGATGACATGTCTGAGGACAGTGCTTGGCTCTAGAGAAAACCTTCCAGGGTGTGGTTCAAACACTCTTCTCCAGTAAAAATGCAAGTACACTCAAAAAAGCTTAATCTCAGTGCTCTGCAGTTTGTTTTGCTCCAGAAATGCCAGAAGTAGCCTCAAGGAATAGTGAAAACTGAAAGGAAAATGTTGCAGCTTTTTTAAAAATACCAGCTGCAGTTTGGAGTGACAGCTAAAATCTTACTACTGCACACACCCAGCAGTGTAAGGTGCCTGCGTGCTTGTTATATAAAGCAGCTATAAAATCATGAAAGAGTGAACAGACGAAGAGAGGGAACACGTTAGGCTCCGGGACTGCAAGCTCCAACACGTTCGCAGCGCAGAGAGGCAGCTTGCTGAACAAGGGATATTCAAAGTTTCAGTCTTCTCAGCACCCTTCTTGCAGTTGTTTCAAATGAAAGACTCATCACGATTTTTAAGCTGTGAGACGTTTGCTATTTGTGGAGGCTCCCTCTCCCTCTTTCCTGACCTGGCATGGCCTTACAAAGTGACAGGCTCAGCATTAAGTGGACCCTTGCTATTCTGTGGCTCTGCCCCACTCGTGCCAGCTGAGTTGGTTGCATTAAAAATAGCTCACCAAGAAAGGTACAACAGATAACATTTGACATCTGCACCCCCAAATTTCCTTGCCTTCAACGTTTCTAAAATTTTGCCTAAAAGAGCCTGCTAAAGTCTCCCATCTTCAACACTGAGTTCTTGGGGCATGAGTAACTGGAAATCAAAGCTGAGAGTTGCCTCAAGCCTGTACTATAACAGCAGGTAAGTTAACAAACATTAAAAGAAAGAATCTGGGAGGGAGGAACATTGGTCTAGGTGTTTCTGTATGACTGCTAATGTCAACTATCAACTACTGACTTGAACTATTATGCTATACTGTTTCAATTCAAACATATTAAAGAGACTCCTTGTACTGACATTATCATCCAACTTCTTTAATTCCCCTGTCACACTCACCAGTGCCGAAGCTCAGCGTCCCACTGGAGTGAGTCTCACAAGAATGTGTGGCCGTTACTTCATTCTGGGCACAGTTCAGATTTCTGAGTGAGACTCGTGACTCACTTAAGTGAAAATCAACTAATTTCTGAAGCATTTAAATTTTGGTTATGACCCCTCACTGCTTTTTTCTTGAAAGAAAAGTGAACAAAAGCAGATTTTAGGTGACTTCCTAGGTCAAAACTGAGGCATGTATAGAGTTTTAGATGCTTCCAGGTGGATAACAACTGAGCAGAGAGTGTGAACTCTAGTTGTCAAGTTGGATCCCTAGGTGGGATCCAGACATGTGCATCCTTCGGTGGTTGTGAGGCAGGGCTGTTTGCTGCTCCTGAAGGCAAATGTTTGAGCATTGCAGAATGCAGTGACAAGGATAAGAGCAAGAACTTAGTAGTGATTCCTGTGTGCTCTTCATTTATTTTTGTTTTCTGTGTATCTGTATTGTTTATGATAGTTTTCAAAAGGAAGATTTTCTGACGTTTCCACTGATGTCAGCTGAGCAAGGGGATAAATAGTGATTTAGAATGGAAACCAGGCAAAAATCCAGCCCTAGCTTTTTTTTTGTCCTATTTGGAAAAGAAACAAAAAACAAATTACTGGCATCAAAAATAACTACATCCTCTTGGAACCTCAGCACAGCGTACTGAGTTAAATTTCCCCAGGTATAATACATTAAAGTACTTACTGATTTGCTTATCAAAACAAAGAATGAGTATGCACATGCCAGGGGTGGGGCGCTGAGTGGTGAAGGTGTCTTGCTGTGGAATGGAAACTCTGAGTTTGAGTCTTGCAGCAGACTCGTGCCAAAGACCACTCTCTTCTTCTCTCCAGCCGCTCCAGGTCTTGCAAGGTAGGAAAATTCAGACAAGCCAGATGTTGCACTAGTCACATTGTTCCCCTGACTCCTCTTAGTGTACGTTAACATTTCTAGCCTACACTATACTACAGCTTGAGACCTTTGTGATGGAAGCTGAGCTAGCATGAATAAAATGGCCTTGAATTGCCCAGAGCTGTAGTTTCTCATCCTTCCTGTAGTCTCAAGTCAGTACTGCTTGTGTCTGGCACACATTGATCTCAAGCCCTTGATCTCAAGCTCATTCTATAGTCACACACCTCCTCTTCTCTAATTTCCCCTGGTTCTGCTCCTGTGCCTACCCCTGGCAAAACACAGAACAAGCACAGAGCTGTGAACAGCCATTTGGGGAGAAAGCACTGCAAGTTTAAAGCAAAGCAAGCTGTGCTCCCTAATCTCTGTTGGATTTCTGTGTGTGTGGCAGTTACAATTTAGGCCATTCAATTCACTATGACGTGGGATGAGACTGCTCTAACTTACCCTTTCCCATGTAACGGGATTTTACAGGATGAAATGCTGATCCTGCATGTAGTGATTCCTTGTGCACATACCTGGGCCACTGGTGCTTGCCATAGACTATAGACCTCTCTGATATTTTCTTCTGAGCACAGATGATCCAAGGAGTTGGTGTTATAACAAACCCCGCTTTCCATTTCACCACTGACCCAGTTTGGTAATTACAACACTACTGAGTCTCTCTTGGGTTTGGCAATGGATGTCATCTGCTTGAGTGGTGAGTAGCCCCAGCTGTTGTGTTTCACATTATTTATTTAACGTGTACTCATGTGAATTCAATAACATCTAATCTACCGAGAGCTGAATGAATCATGCAGAACAGTTTGTAAAAATCCTGGATATAGCTTCAGAGTACCCAAGCTATTTTCCTGGAAGAAGTTACATAGAATTTCATTAGCTGCAAGAATCCAGTAGGAAGCTCTTCATGTATGATGTATTGTTGCTCTGAAATTTTTAATGTGTTGTGAAAGTCTGCTGATGCAATGCTCATCCTTTAATTTGACATTTAAAAAAAAAAGTTATTTTTATCCTGAATGGTTTTATTTGGAAAATATTATCACCAACTTATCATCATCAGATGATTTTGTGCTGCTAAATACCTCTGTGAATATACTCTGACATCAGAGCTTATATATTCAGCCTTTGTGGGATGAGTTACAGATGCACTGAGAGGACCCTTCAGAGGAGAGAGGTGGCTCATGGAAAGTATCTCATCTTCCACAACATGAGTTTGCTTTAATAGAGACCACTGAGAACTAGGAGTGAGAAAACTAACCAGGATAATTTAAAGATTTTTATGGTCAAGGACAAAACATAATGTATTGGACAGTGGTCCACTTCCTACACTGTGCTGTAGATGTGCAGCAGTGACTACCCACAGTAAAAGTAACTTTGTTCATTTTTCCTGGTGATTCAGGGTTCTGGGCCATGCTTCCTTTTAATTGTTCTACAGCTCTGTTTGGTTTTTTTTTGTTTGTTTGTTTGTTTTTTTTTAATCATCTCTCACAGAAATAGCCCTCTTTAAAAGATGAGAAGAGGACTGAAGGTCTTAAATGTCTGCTTGTCAAGCATTTGCTTGAAAAGCCTCTCTTGATTGCAATACTTCCTAATGGTCAGAGCCCAAGTAGACAAGGCTATTTTTTCATCTCCTTCAAGGCTGCATCCGTCAAAGTTGCAGAGAACCATAAGTTCCCTCTCAAATGGGAGCAATAACATAACTATTCCTTCCCCTCTGCTCCCTCCCTGGGACCTCCGACAAGTCCAAGCTAACGATTAGCAAAGCAGGATTTGAAGAACCAGTGTAGAGTGACAATGTTTGGGTTGGGTCATGGTGTGGGTTATCTTTTCTGGATTGCTTCAGATATTTGAACTAAAGAAACTTGGACTGAAACAGTAGTCAAGACTGTGTTATTATTTTTGGGAAGCACTGTGCTGGAAATAATTTTTCACACTGACCCAGCTGCATCCAAGACAACAGTTTTAAAAGCCATTCTTCTGACTTTCACCAAGAAGCTTAATAACCAGTCAGCAGTGACAGACTGCACGTATATCTACTAGTATTGTCCCAGAGAAACAGCTGAAAAATGGCTGGAGATTTCCAAGCCAGGTACTCCCATTTTTAAGAGGATTCTGAGGGACTGGTAGTCCTGTAATCAGCAGTGAGTCTGTAGGCTAGTTTCTCCTTTGGCTACACAACACTGGGTATGTGCTTCAAAATTGTCTGGGTAGATTTTGACATTAAAAAAAAAAAGTTATTTTTAGAAGTGGCAGGGAAGGAATCAATTCCCACCTAAGTAATAAGGAGTGTTTTCTCAGTAACAATGCTTTTTAAATGTCCAAGGAACATAGGCAGAATAGTCAGGGACAAAGCTTGTCTGCAAGGTACCAGACTGGAAAGTTGGCACATTAGTGTTAGCTACTATCTCAGCTTTCAAATAGTTTCTGTCATAAATGTTTAATTCAGTTTTTTCTTTGACTGTATTCTTGCATGGATAAACAAGGAAAAAATGTCAGACTTGCAAAAATATTTTGACATGGCAATTTCAATGGGATAAAAATCTTGCAGGAGGTGTCTCTGGAGCAAGTGTCTTCAGTAACTAATTAAACTGATGGGCTTTTAAAGAATCAATGATTTTAGGAACCCATTTTTCTGAGGGTGGCTTTTGATATTTTGTTGGGGTGTCTAATGCTTTTTTTTTTCCTTCCAAATGCCCTAAGTTTAAAATCAGAGAAGTGTAAAATTTTAAAATTATATTTCAGAATACTTTACAGATATTATGACCCTACATTTTAGAGATACTCTGTCCTTGTTGATGAGGAAATGAAAGGCATGGAGCAAGTAAGTGGCTACTTAGAAATGGGAAGTCACTAACATAGTAGGATACAGAACACCAGCTGTGCTTTAAGGTGAACACCTCTGTCTATATCAGACTCCTCTAGAAAACCTAGAGGATTTAATGAATTTTCAGTATCCAACACCTCTTTCAAAAGACCTCTCCAAACCCTTTTCTCCAAGGAAAGATTTGGGACTGTAATGATTTCTATTTTCCAAGTGCACATCTGTAACTTATGCTGCTTATCCATGTTGCAGTCTGTCACACAGTAAGGTGATGCCTGTGTGACACTGAAAGCAGACTGTTCTGTAGCAGTGGATGGCTCATCCCATTTGATGTTTTCCAGTCCAGTCAAGCACAAGGACAGACTGACAGTTCACAGAAACACTGGGAGGAGCGATGACTTTTCGTCTTGCCTTCAGTTTTTCTTTTGCTGTGGAGCACAGAAAGGTCTTCCCCTATCCTGGTTTCTCAAGAGCAAGCAGCCCATCTCTCACCTTTGCCAATATCTACTTGCTGTGCAGCATAGACAGACTGAACTGCTGTCCTTCTATTCAGGTGGTCCCCAACCATCCCCACTTCATTGTACAGAAACAAAATCACCCTTGCTCCAAAAAAATGTCATTCTGGGTGGTAAGAGGCCTTGGAGAACAATAGAAATTAAGATATTCAGAAATTGAAGGACTTTGAAAACATATATCCATCCTTCAGCTAAGCTCATATCACTTTTTTGTCAAGTCTGATGGCCTCTTTAATTCATCTTTAAACCCAGATGACCAAGGAGATTATGCAGTTTGCTTGCTTCGTTTTCTCTAAACTCTTGGATTTAATAGAATTAAATACCAATGAAATGCAGGAATTCAGACTGTGTAGATTGCAGCTGTGCTTCTCCCTGGTGTTCTGGGGATATCTTCCACATGTTGTAATTCTTCTGCTCAGTGACAGGTTTGCTGCCATTTACTACTCAAAGCAACGCAACTCACTTTCAAAGCACACAGTGACAAGGACAGTTCATGAGGACAGCTGTGCTCCATGAAGACAATTCAGCTACGTAAGTCTAATTCAGTGTGCATCGAACTGGAAGCTTTTTATCTAAAGGAGCTGGGAGTAGAACTGCATCCTACAATGTGGTAAAAAAAGCAGAATCTGGACCTTCTTATGATTACTCCTTTGAAGAATTCTGCTCATCTCAAATTTTGGACACAGGAAAAAAGAAGCCGTCATTTAATATTTTCTGATAACACAGAATTCTGTGTTCAAGAGAGATGTACCTAGAGAAAAGAGAAAAAAAAATCTCATTTAGTACACCAGCAGCCTTAATGTACACATTTCAGTGTATAAAACAACGATCACTACAGAAACCAATCAGGTAATGACCACTGCAAAAAAAGCAGTCTAACCTTAGATCTGAACTTTTACGTGGTTTGAGCCAACTCAGTTTGCTTCACAAGTGAGACACATTGGAAGTATATATGGCCAGCTCCCATTGCTCAGCTAAGGAATTATAATCTTTAATCAATAAAGCAATAAATCAGTTCTTTTTATGCATTATTTATTTATTTTTTCCCAATCCATTCACATAGCCAAGGTACAGTCAAGAAAGGCCAGCCATGGAAAAAAGAGAGATTGAATTAACTTCTCATCTGAGGGTTTTTTCTTGGTCAAGGTTGAAGTGCTCAAGTAAAGGTGGATAATCTCACAGTTTCCTTACTCCCTGAACAATACTGCACTTAAATCTCCAATGCAAATAACTTTTCCTAGCAGTGCATTCCAGTTGTATATCATGCGACAGGTCAGACTGGATCTAGCCTAACTGCTGGCTCTCTGGTTACACAAGTAGGCAAATTTTTGGTTTTTTTTACCTTGGTCTATACACATATTTCCACTGATGTGAAGCAGCAAGTTATGGCAAAATTAGGGAGGAAAAAAAAAGTTCTTCCAGTATGATCTAGTTCAATCAGAAGACATGGGCTTGTTGTGGTCATTCCTGTGTGAAGTTTTGTGGTGTATATGATCCAAGAGGTTACAGTCTGTAATGGTCCTCTCTAGATTTAAAGGTCTGTGAACCCCTCGTCTTCTTGGTCACCCAGTCCTTGTGGGAATGTCTTGATTTCTTACTGTATGTAACAGTCAAAAAATGGATGGAATTGAATCCTTCTATCTCAAGATGTAAATTTATATATATATCATGTGTGATTTATGCACAAAAATCACACTCCAGATAAAATAAAGCAAAGTGTAGACATTGATCATTTTTTTTGAAGCAATTGCTTATAAATTTAGTAAGCTGTCCACCTTTTTACACTTCTCAGTCTGTTTTCATTACAGACATGGCATAAGGCTTTGTAGTAAATTTGGAATTTGCTGAGTGAGAAAATGAAGATTTATACAAAGCTAAATTGAACAAATGGTGAATAATTGATTTAACTGACCTGACAGCTCACTCTGTGCTTGTAAATAATACATAACTTTGTACTATACTGATAATTTAGTATTCTGTGCTTCTGGATTCCTTTTGGTAGGTTACTGCAAGGAGCAAATGATCTTTGACCACCCTAAAAAGGCAAAAATATGCTTACCAAGCATATTATGGTACCCCAGTTGCAGATTGCAATTGTCTGATACCATGCTGATAAAGCATCTTCTTAAAGACTCTCTGCCCTTTCATCTTTTGTCTCTTAAATATTCTTGGAGAGATAACATCAATATAACTATTTCATACCCCTTTGCTAGCCACCAGCTCCCAGAGTCAGATAGTCTCCGAGTAAATTTACCTAGCACCGCTGCGGTGAACAAGATCACAGTGACTTGTAACAGCAAATGCTCATGCCTATTCTGCATTTCCTTTTCTTTCAATGCATATGTTTGAACTCTTAATCAAATGCATAAGCACAAGCTATTGTTAAACTGGTTCTTGAAGTGCACATACAGCCCTAAGCTGATGTATATGTCTGATAGCTTCATTGCCTTGTAACTGCTGTAATAACCTATATAATAAGGGCATGAAAGACAACCACTAGGATCTGGCAGCCTTCCATACCCACCTTGTATAAATGCAGCTGGTTACAGAAAAGCACAGAGCAGCGGAGAGTTTCACCTGCTTTGTGTTAGGATCTGTTCTCTCACCACTAAAATACATCCGCTTAGAGGAGGCAAAGAGCATCTCTCTGAGACAGCAGGGAGCACAAGGACTTAACATACGGTGATTCTGCATCACATATGATAATACAAACCACCATCAGAGTGACCAGCTGAAAAGCCTGAGAGCTGTGTGCTGCTCATGGATCAAAATTAAAAGTTCTTAACAAAGCCAGTAGGAAGCACGTATTTTTCCAACGATGGACTACAGATGTCTGCCTTAGAGAGAGGACTCGTACATGTTACCACTTTGCTGAATCCTTTCTAATGGCCTTATCTGCAGAAAGTCACTGTTAATACATTGTGGCTGTAAGCTGAAGCACTCGCATAGCTAAGAAATATGAAATTACAATTCCCAGTGTAATTTTAACCCAAACTGCTGCACTTCTTTCATTTTAATGCTGTATCATTTTTATGTCTTAGAGTTTCTGTGCAGTGTGGCTGAGTTATGATAGCTGCAGAAAATTTCTGGGCTTGATTCCAGCTGCTTTCTCTGCAAGCAGAAGACACCATTCTCCTCTCTGTCAGATGTTTATGTAAGGATCTACCTACTGTCCCTAATGCTTATTCTGCCCTCTGACTTCTCAGATTTATCCAATCCTAGCATGTGAAAGTCCCAAAGTAGACTGCACACCTGGCGTATGCCAGGGTAAGGAGCCTGGCACCGGGTACAGCAGAGGAGCATGGCTTTGAGGTCTGGGTCCCATGAACATGCAAATGTTGCCTGGCTGCAGCCCTGTGCTACAGCATCTCTCCTACTTGGCCCCAGGCAAATCAGGGAGGCTGCAGTGCGGTGTCATGTAATCACACGAACTCTAGTCTGAAGAGCAGGTGGAAGGAGTTCATTGCACAAGTCTCACCTTCAGTGCCCAAGACTCATCCCTTGGTCCCTCTTTTTTTGGTTGTTTTTTGTTTCTAATTTGTCAGGCTCTTTCTTCCTCATTTCAGCCTTGATGACATTTTCCTTTAAACACCCCAAGAGAATTAAGGCTTATAGAGTTACTCAATATCTAGACACAGTGACACCAATGTGTTGCTGGTAGAAGATGGAGCAGCCAAAATTTCAATGAACAGGTTTATGATGAGCTATATCACTGCAAGGACTTTGATTAAATGGGACTAAAGCCCAACAAATTGGGCCTACAAAGCAATGGATAAGGAAAAGAAGAGAGAAACCCGCAGAAGGGAGAAATGTAGATTTCTGTGCTCTTTGTGTACACCCCACAGACACCCAGCGGCAGAGCTCTGCAAATCCTCTGCCAAGCCAGACCTTTCCCTCTGGCAACAGGTTCTCAAGGGAAAGGCTGTGAGAAGCTAGTATCTCCTTTGCCTTTCCTTTTATCATGGTCTGGGTCAAGTAGATTGGGCAACAGACATGACAGGGCCAGCTGACTTTGCAATGATGAATTTTTCATGCTGATTTCTCAGCAAAGATTAGCAAAATATTCTGGGTTTGTTGCAACAACCTTTTCTTTTGCGTACATACCTGATGTTCGTCAGCACACCCCCTTGTATGAAGATTTCTGCTCTTCTCACGGTAAAATAACATTGTCTTGTTACCCTATGTCCTTCCTTGTGTATGATCTCACACCTGATTTTTAGGCTGTCTGCTGCAAAGTAAGTTTTTAACGTGGTAGGTCCCGTCCTCCACAGCAACATGAACAGCAGTAGCTGCTGGTAGACTCCAGTGTGAGTTGCACAGGTCTAATCCAGAGTTAGGTCAATGCTGCTTGTTTCTTTAGGGTTAGGTTTTACTTTTATCTTGTAGGTGTTTATGTTTCCCAATTCCCTGTTTGCAGGCAGGAGAGAATGAACAAAGTCCAGATCCTCTGGACTCTGACCCCAGAGGAACCACTGTTTCCCCTTTATATAGAGAGTTTGCTGTAGACCAGTATTCCCTTCCTTCCCCAACACGAAGGATGGTGTGAGGTATTCTAACAAAACAGATGTGTTATCTAAAAGCTTTTGAACCTCACAAATGAATCTCAAATGCATCATCTACCTCAACTACCAAAACCAGCTAAAACATAGAGAGAGTCCTGAAGAGGGGAATGCACCACTTTGGTACTGTTGAGAGAATGACAGGAAAAATGATCTAACGCTATTTTAAGATCACAGAGGAGAGAACCTGCAGAGGTTTTCAGATCAGCTTGGAACACGGATTTAACAGGACTAACAAAGTCTTTTTACACTTTTAAAGATCCTTCCAGAAAAAGACCAACACACCCACTACCTTCTTTATCCACACACAGAGAAACTGAGGCAAAGCAGAAGCAGCAATCAAAAGCCTTGGCAATGCAATGCCACATGCAATGGTGGTAGCAGCGCTCATGCCAAAAGTCTATTTCCAGGGTCAAAAATTATATTCCATCCCCTTGTTGTAGGTGGGGAGATGCTTGACCTGCAGATCCAGCCAAAATCCCCTTTCAGGTGTTTCTGTCCTTCAATTTCCTGGAGACCTTTGTCTCTTATTTCAGTCTGGTTGTGATGAAATAACTTGCCTGGTCCAGGCTGGGACACAGCCATGTCTGTTTTCCACCATGCAGGACATTTGGAGCAAGCTGATGATCTGGATGAGTCTGCTTCCTCCAGGACAGCCTCCCAAATCCAGACTCTTTCGCCCACACCTCTTCACTAAATCATATCACTCCTTTGAAGGTTATCGGTTGTCTTCTCTCACAGGGTTCTGAGAGATGTTTCATCCAGTCTCTTCCTCTGGTGTCAGCTGCCTTCAACCTCTTTACTAACTCCAGAGCAGGGACACATTCCTCTCCCTCCCTGCTTGGAGGGAAGCCTCTGTGTCACGTTTTCACCGGGGTCCATTTTTGCTTTGAGAGCTGTGCTGGGAAGCATAGCAGTGAAGTACTCTCCTAGTCATGGTGGAAGCTCCCATGAACAATTTGGGGACCGTGCTGTTTCACTGCACCTAAAGTGCTTTCCGTCCTCACAAGGTTTCACTGGGATTCCACACTTTTCTACCTAATTACAGGCCTCTTAATGGGTGAGATTTTATTCTGTTTTGACAGAGTGAGATTACTTCTCAGAACTCCATTTTTCACTTGCAAAGAGATGTTTTTTTAATTAGTATAATTCAATATTTATACAGCATTCTAGAGGTGTCTGGTGATTTGGCAACATCAAAAAGGCAGTCCCTGGTCTTAAGTGTTCACAGTATGATTTTAGATAGCACTCTAAGAGACAAAAAAAAAAAAAGCCAAGGCCAAGGCACAATATGGAATATGAAAAAACAAGAACATGGGGATGTTGGATGTTCTTGTCTTTTTGCCTTTATTCTTCATTGTAATATGTATCTGTGGTTTATAAAAAGGCATTTTGATATGCTTACATCACTTAGGAGAATAGTTGGACGTACGAAATGTGTTGTTAAAAAAAGAGAATAAACCAGTATCAAACTTTCTGAGGTTCTAGCACAACAGAGACAGTAATTCCTTCAGAAAGAAAGATGACCTAAAGAGTAGATATGTTTCCACAGATCATTAAATCCTTTTGCAAATGGTAAACTTTTCTTTAAAAAAAAGCATTTGAGTGCTTTTTATTTGCACCAGGTTTTCTGAAACAGTGTTCTATTTCATAGCTTTGCTGAAAAAGCCTAAAACGCAATACCCCTTTTTCCATTGTAAATAAGAGTGGTGATTTCAGGGCTTACATGTTAATCCAACCTTCAGGCTGTAAGGAAAGCATAAAGTTTATGGGACTATCAGTAGCATTCTTGCAATGCTCAACACAACATCGTGGGAAAGGAAGAAGTGTATGTTACACGTATGTGAGTGAATGAAAAAGTAAAACTAAGTTAAGTGGGAGTCTGAGTTAATCAAGGGTAAGTAATGAAGCAAAACAAGGCAAGTAAAACTAAGGGCAGTGGCAGAAGATTTGGCAAAAGAAGTAATTTTGTTGCTAACAAGTGGCAAGGATGGGACAAATTTAGATGAGCTGCAGAATTCCTGGGGTTCATCTGGTGATCATGTCAGAAGGTATTTAGAGTACACAGCCAGAACGGAGCAGTGAAGAGTTCTGCATATTTTAAAATTTAAAATGACTAAGATGTTCAAAGACTTACATGCTAGCATTGCAAATGTAATACAAATTGTGTAGAAAATATTTCCTGAAGGAGAAATCAGGGGTCATTAAAAGGTTACTTTTAACTAATGCTGCTTGATTGGTTGTTAGTGTTCAGCTTCCTCTGAAGTGACAACGGGTTAGGGTGACCATTGCCCTCTTACAGCAATTATTGGTGCTCTGGCAATTGCACTCAGTTTTAATCAATTAGAGTCCTGAATGGTGCTTTTCTTAGTTTCAAACAAAAGAGCCAACTGTTGGACCAGAGATGTCCACTTCTTTTTGGCAGCTTCCTGTTTTCTTTCGGAAACTTTTCGAAGACCATGCCAGGTCCAGGAATTATCATGATGAATCCCTTCTCCGTTAGTATGGGGCACATTATGTGATCTACATCCCAGCAGAAATCCATATAGTCAACAGAACGCAAGAAGGCAAGAATTGCCATCCCCGAGCAGAGCAAACGTCCATCTAGCATCTGGTTCCAAATCTCCACCAAGGTGCAGGAAGGGCTGTCTTAGGGAAAGGTTTAGGAATTTCACACCTAGGTGGTAAGGGATAATATTTCTCCTTTTGTCCCCTCTCCTACTCCAGTAGGTCTGTTCTGTATCTGTAATATTTAGATTTTGGCTTAAACTTTGAAGAATGAAGTTGAGCAACCAGGATGTATCTTTTAGCAATATTTATAGCTCTGGATATTCTTGTTATCTGTAAGAATATAAATCTCATCATAACCCCATTTATTCATCTCTGGCAGGAGTTCCCAGGTTCAGGTGCATGTGTCATTAATGATGCATAAGCTGTCTCAAAGACAGAACAAATGCTGGCTCAACATGGAAAACATCCGTGAGTAGCCTTGGATGGACATGGCAGTGCCGTACCATTACCCGTGCCAAGTGGTAAGTCAGGAGACTCCTTATCAGAGACAAACTTTCTGCAACACTGGTTTCAGGACAGAGTTTTCACCAAGAGGATCAGCTTGAAGTATTCCTATTTTCCTACCTGCCCCATGTTTTAGGATGATGTCTTCTCAGATATGATAACACAGCAGTTTGTGTGGTTGTGTGGTGCAGTGGCTCTGGGAACAGCTGCAGCTTGCAGAGGACCAGGCTTGGAAAAGCTGGATTACTTTTCCATTCCAGTTCACAGTCATGCAAACAGTTGTGCCTGGACAACTAACTAGCTGACAATAGATGGCTAACTTCTCTGCTGCAGTTGTTTCATTATATGAATCTCCTATTGTTTCCCTTCACTCACCCATCCTTATCCTTCTATGTTATTAAGAGCGGGAGAGGACCCTTTCTGTTCATGCCCATAGCAATTTGAAGACCACAGGGTTTGATCCCTGCTTGAAACTCCTTCAATTTTTACACTAATACTAGTAGCTGACTTACCCCAAGGTTTATTGGAAGGCCATGTGTTATAAAACCAAATCCTCCCAGAAAATTATTAATTTTTTTTCTTACATTTATTAGTCTAAATACTGTTTTCCATGTAAATCTCTAAGTGAAAATATGTGCATGTATTTTTAAATGAAAAAACACTAGTTTTGTAGAGAGCTAAATATACAGTATACTGATATAGATTAGACACACAGGAAGTAGGACTCAAAAAATTATAACTGAAGAATAGTAGATCTGTCTGAACATTTTCTGCCAAAATTTTTAATTTCCAATTTGAAGCAGATGTTTTTGTTGTTGTTAAAATGAAGATTATTTTGGGGATTGAGGAACATTTAAAAAGTCTTTGAAAGACTAATTTTAGTTCAATAAGAAAGAAAGCTTTTTCATGATATGTTTCCTTAGATTCAAAGACTTCTCGTGGACCTCTTCTATCAAGATGAAGTGAGGTTTTAAAACTTAGGTTAAAAAAAAAAAAAGGAAAGTATTGAGAATTCAAAAAGAGAAATATTTACCAGTAAAACGGAGTCAGCTTCTGCGATTTCTTCTGGAATATACTAATATACAAGGAGCAGAGACCAGCAAAGAAGTTGGGCTTGTTTTTTACCAGTTCAAGAATATATTCAGATGACAAGTGTATGGGATGACAGCTGTAATTGAGCGGTTTGCTAGAGCTCAGCGGAGACAGTTTCATGACCACCTCCTTTGTCCCCAGCCACGTGCCAAATTCAGGTTCTCTTCCCTCTATTTCTTCTGTTTGCACAAATGTGTTTGTGGAGGTGCAGAGTCAGTTGAAGTGACCTGAGTGTAAACTGCTCTGGCAAAGAGATGTGTAGTTTTTAAGAGATGAGGAATGCCACGAGAGAGGGGTTTTAAATAGGATCCTTCCCCCAAGGACCATCCTGTGTTCCAGCTGATTTGATGTAACTCTGGGACTGCTATGACTGGCCCATGTGAGAGGTTTTTTCCTGCCCCATGATAGCTTGAACTCCTCTGCTGAGAAGTGGCTGCTCATTAAACCACAGTGACTCAAACACTGGGACTCTGTCTATAGCTGAATTCAAGACCAAAAACAATTTCTGAGAGTCTTGCAGGAGAAACCATGTGTCCAAATTTTATGGCGCTGTGGAGTCTATATAAACTTATGAGCCTGGACTTAAGATTTACTAAAAATATAGCTGCTGTAGCTCACATTCAATGGATGAATAGCTCCCAAGGCAGCATATGTTAGGAATAAAAATCAGAGAAGAGGGAATTCACTGTAACTGCTCCCCAGAAATCAAGAAACCTGTTCTCCTTCCCATCTTCCAGCATACCTTTTCCACCAGATTCTCTGCTGACACTGGAGGACTACACTCCTGGCATGCAGCCCCTTTTTTTTCTTTTTTTTTTTTTTTTGTCCTGAAGTATGCATTGAAATTACTTTAGCAGTGTGAAATTCAGTGGCACCCAACTCATGGGCTCATGTGCTTCTGTATTTAGAAAGCTTGTGATTTAAAAAAAAGAACAAATAACCCAGAGATCTAAATATAAACTTTGACAGAGACAATCTCCAATCTCTAGGTGTGAAAGATTTTGTAGGTACTTGCCAGAACATTCAACTTTGTGCACTGAATAGTTAAGATGCAATGAGCTGTGTTTCAGGGAAAGGAAGCCTTTAATTAGCAAATGAGTCATTAGAGAGCTTTCTGTTGACACCTGCCACCAGCAGGAGGACACCTGAGACTGGCCTGGACACTGTGTTTCTTCAAGGTGAACTGTGAACTGGTCCAGAGATCTCTTTTGTTGCGTTACAGCACACAAGGAGATCTTGGTATCCGCAATGTCATAAATTGTTCTTCCAAAAAAATCTTCTAGTGAAAGCAGACAAATGAGACAAATGAATGTCTAATTGAAAAACTAAAAAAATAAAAAACCAAAACTCCACAATCTCAAAAATCCTAGGTTAATTTTTGTAGGAGGAGAGGGGTCTGGAGTTTAAGGTAGAGATGATCAAGATGCATGAGTGTTGCTGTGTATTTGTATTGAACACCAAGACAGTTCTTATGTTATCAGTAAAATATGGGAACCTCCTCCCAGAAGAGCATACAGCTGAAATGCAGAGTGGCATGTCATGATACTAATTAGTGCTGCATTGTAGGAGCAGATCCGGACAGCATGACATGTTACATCTAGGACTCACTGTCCACACTGTCTGCATTTCAGGGGTTTACTTTAGACTACTGAGAGTCTGTGGACTGAATCATAGTGCTTAAGCTGTCGCTAAATTTTCCTTAGCCTTTGGTTCAAGGACAGTTTCATATCCCAGACTTAAGGCTAGATGATGCTCACACACAGAAAAGTCACACAATTAAGCATTTCCTGTTCATGTTGGATTTCCAATCAAGATATTGGTGTCTAAAGAGTCCCCCAAGAGAAGAAAAGAGAAAAAAACCCCACGGTTATTTTGATAATGTACCTTTCAGTGGGATAGAACAGGGAAGCCTTTTAAGGATTGACTAAGAGGTTTCTCTCTGCTGCTAGGAATTATCTCTAGGGGTTAGAGGAATCCTCTAATCTTCATACAATATCTCAGCATGCTTACCTTTTCTCTACAGATACTCTGTTTTTATCCTGCAAAAAGTCACTGTGTCAGATCCCAAAGGCATCACTGTAAATTAGCAGTGATCCGAGATTCAGTCTACGGCACTTATGCATGAAGGTGGTTTTACCTTACAGTTCATGATGCTATGTAACTGCTTTTAATAATGATTTTTAAAGTATTTTTATTAGTTATTTTTAATTTACTTATTTGAGGCCCAATTGTGTTTTCAGCTTCAATGGCATCAATCTAAAATGGAATTACTCTACATTTACAGCCATCCTCCCAGGTCCTGGATTTGTCTTGCTGTGTTTGTGTGAAAAATGTCTGTCACGTGCTTCTTCAAATATTTTTCCTCCCTAGAAAATGTACACAGAATCTGTGTAAGAATTTCCGTGGAGCATTTTTGATTTATATTATCATGCTGCGTGGAAGCCCCTCTACCTGCGAGCGTGGGCATTACACAAGCGGTAAGCCTGCATGCCTGGGAAACGCAGAAGGGAGAAGCATAGCGTGAATTGTGAGACCCTCCCTCACACGTGCTCAAGGCTCAGATCAACAGTTTAGCATTTAATCATGAGTTTTAATAAGCATTTTTCTTCCCCTCTGGCAATCTAGAATATTGCGGGGTGAATCAGGAGCTACGAGGAAAGCAAAAAACAGAAAAACAGAAAAAACAGAAATTCCATGGGAGAGAGGCTGGTCAATTACCAAAGCTGTGCTGGTGTGACCATGCTGCAAAACTCAGTTTTCAGAGTCAGAGTAGAAGAGGTCTCACTTGTCATACACCCGTACTGTGAAACTTTTAGAAGGGATTTTCCTTTAAATTTTTGTTGTGTTCTGAGGGCTTCGGATCGAGCCTGTGTGCCACAGCGTAATATGTCCTGGGAAAAAAAATAGAGAAAAACAGTGTTAACTTGACTGTATTGGTTGACAGTCACCTTTGCGAGACCCAGGCTCTTGAAAATCAGTGAGAAGCTGCTGGTGTGACCCACTGATGAACTGCAGCGAGGGGGGAAGGAGCAAATATTCCAAGGAGATGAAGCAGGACACGCACTTGCATCTGATCCGAAATAACTGCTGTACAAAGGAAAAGTGAATGTAGCCCACATAGCCAAGCTGGTAGTTCATGACCTTCTGATTGCAGAGTTCAAGATGTCTTAATTTCTTTTTTGCTGGAGGCTTCTAAGTTGGGGGAGGAGGAGTTTGCAGTGGTGAAGCAGGAGAGAGTAAATTTCCTTTCTAAAAAATATTCTTCTTCCGGTGGAAGTAGTGTATTGTTTCTTGAAATGGACAAAGTTATTTTCTAACTTCCCTGTATCCTGTCACCTGGCCCTTCCTTCCTCCTCCTGATACCACAGTAAAAGACAGAAACATACGAGCTATGCATTATTTGCATCATGGCAGGATTTATATTCTGATTGAGGGTGGTGATTTATACTTGTCGGATTTTCTACAGACCACATTCCAGATGTGGAAAGAATTTTACTGGCATTTATTAGTCACTAGGGGTGGCTGAGGATGGCTTCCTTTATACCCCTGACATTTATGCTCTGGTGTAGCTTCCCTTTTCCTTTCAATGATGTTTTTCCCTTTAAAAAAGAGTAAAAACAAAAGGAAAACAAAAGGAAAAGAAGTCCATTCTATAGCAGCACAGACCTAATGGAACAGATTAGGTTTATGGAGAAGGACATTTGCAACAGAAATCCCATTCTTTTAATAAAGGAAGAAAACCTGATTAACTTTATTAAGAAGCTGTTGTTGATGCTTCCAAGATTTTAGTCACCTTTGCAAATGTTGTGGTGTCAGCATTGACTTTCTAAGCTTGACTGCTGTTAACAAACCACTGAGATTTAAGTCAGTGTGATAATAGTGAACCCTTAACTATATCTTTACCAATTAAGAGCTAGATGAAAAATTTAACCTAAAGAAAAGGTGTGAGATAAGTTTTCCTGAAAGGATGAGAAGCTACATCTTCTTGGGTATTTTTTAGACGCAAAATATCAAAAGGTTGATTATATGGCCAGAGCACTGCCTTTCTTAAACTGCCTTTCAGTGGGGAGATGAGCTGCCTCAAGTGTAATTCCTAGTGAAATGGGTAAGACGATTTCCAAGAGCATTGATAGGGATTTGGGTCTGGCTCCTGTGCCACTGGCGCCCAGAAACAGTGACCATAGGAGACAGGTAGACCTGTTTTATGGTATGGCTTCTTTAAGAATGTACCATCAGATTAGGTGGGTAAATCCTGTGGAAGCAGAAAGCAGCTTGCTGAAGTCTTTCAGGGATGAACTCAGTGTGAGAGCACACGCTAAGTATAAACAAATAAGTAAGTGAAGAAGTGGCTGGAGAAGATAAGAAGAACAGCTCAGGGAATTATTTATAAGACATGAAAAAGCAGACAGTGTACGTGATGGGTTTAACTCTGATGGACCCATTAGCTACAGGCAGCACTGAGTTTAAAGAGTCCAAAATCCCTGTGACAGCTGAGATCAATGGGAATCTGTTCTCTTTGGTATTTATTAGATGAAGGTTAGGTTAATGGATTAACTTGTCAGTTGAATTTGATAGTTGGTTCATATAGTAAATACTAGACCTTACAGGAAAATAATAGTTGACTCTTTTGACCTTGACCTAGCACATTAAAATAGGGCAGCTCTTTGCCCTGTGTTGCTTTTCACAAAAATAAACAAAGTATTTAAGTGGGTTTGGGAGTCTGATGCATATGTTTGTGATGTGGATGAGATTATTTCTCACAGCCAATAACCAAAACAATAACAATAAGAAAAAAAAAATCAAAGCAGCTGACACTGTGATTTACCCTTACTGGGATGGACTCAAAACAAGCATGTTGCCACATGGGGGCTGATTCACTGATCCACCAAGACCAGTGTGAATCCTTGTTATAATTTCAACAGGTGCTAGATGAAACCTCAGCTTCTCAGACACTGTGCTTTGGCTCAGCTAGTGAAGTTGCTTTTCCCATGACAGCCTGTGGGTCAGAATCAGGGTCAGCGTCAGGCACTTGGCAAAGTGGATATCTGACTGCTGGGTGCAAAAATGTTCACGGTGCTGGTGCTTAGTTGTGTATGTCAGGACATGGAACAGGCAGGCTGGGGTCGTAGGAGGAGTTGGGATACCTGCGGAAGGGGAAGAAAAAGCAACAGTACTGCCTCCATGCATGTCATTACTTCATCTGTATCCCCCCAGTGCAGCCCTGCATCCCTGCTCGTCCTTTTCCATATCACATCCACCACCTGCAGCTGGAGCAGACACATCTCATTGCTCTCCAATGGGGCAGCACAAATCTGTTCTCTCTCTGAAAAGCCTTGAGGAGGCCTGGGTTGGAAGCCACTCTGTTAAAATCAAGGCAGGACAGTAATGTTTACTTGACAGTGCTTCTCATCCCTTTTTATTTAAAATAGAAAGCCAGTGATGATTTATTTCTTTGTTTTTGGACTAACAACCCGTGTCACAAGTGTTGAGAATCCCAGTTCCATTAACAGCTAGGTCAAGGTCCCACACGCTTTAATCCTGTATGTTTTATATATTAGCTCTATCACAGTCTGCAATGCTACAGTTGCGTTTATAGCCATCTGTATACCTGGTGTGTTTTCTATATTTTCCCTCTACTATGCGCCATGGTAGTCAAGATAATGTTGGTTTTAAAAAAACACACTCATGAGATGCTGAGATCTCTGGGTCCTGAAAATCAGCAGAGTCACTAGTAGGGATTGACCACGCTTTATGCTTTTGATGTGAAAATTGAAGCAAGCTAGATGTGCTTAATCATCACCAGAGGACATCTCCAAGGCAAGAAGGGCAGAAACTGGCCAGTCTCACTGGGAAACCAGTGGGAGCAGTCAGTCAAGAGCTTGGAATTTAAGGCCCAAAAGTGAACACAGATGAGGCAATGCCTGCCTATGACACGCCATGGCAGTGATGACCTACCTGCTGCCATGGAGTGCCTTGAGGTTCCTGAGCTGGGACTACCATCAGGAGCCTGGTGAGGGTTTATGCCAGATCCCAAAGCACAGTCTGCTGAGGCTTGCAGCTCTCTGCAGCACTTCACCACAGTCCCATCTGCTCAGGAGATGTGATCTCCCATGGGATATTCCCAGAACTCCTGTTCACCTCAGCTCTCCAAGCTCTCATGTCTGTATCGGAGCCCTTTGCTATTCAGAGACCTTGGTGTGTAGATCAAGGGGTTGTGAAGGATGTTCGTTTTTGTACTAAGGTAAGAGTATTTTTGAAGGAAAAACAAGTCGGGGAAGACAATGGAGTTTTTTATTGGAATAAAAAAGAAAATAACAATACCTGAGGCTGTGATTTGTGAGGGAATATTAACAGTAGAACAAAAAAAGGACACAGGAGACTGAGCTCTCCAGATGGCAAGCTCAGGGCCTGGGTATTCCTTTCTGTATCTCCAGCAGAACATGGCAATAGAAGTAGCTTGGACATCCTTGTTTGAATATTTTATCCTCTCCTCCATCTCCAAGCACAGGCTGGAAGGACCCCAGTCTGCAAGAGGCTGTGCAGACAGGTAGACATCCCCATACCAGGATATCACCACAGCAGTTGTGTGTCTAAGCTGACAAGCAAGGCAGTGCTTTCTTCAGTTGGATTGCCCTCAGAGTTGTCTGGTTTGTGGCACACCTTAAGTCAACTTTGTACTGCATGCTGCATTTCTTATCCTCATCAGAGGCTGCGGAGGTATAAAACACAGCCCTGCCTGCTTTCACTAGACTTTCCCAGGCTTCCTTCAGAAAGATAAGTGGGGCCCTTGGGGTATTAGCAGAAGTAGGTAGAGTGTATTTCTCCCTTGGCATATACAGCCAGAAGCCAGCCAGCATCTGTCCTGGAGGTGAGTTAGAAAAGGATTGTGACAGAGGAAGATGCAGAGGCATGACCCAGAAGAGATGACTAATAAAAAATGACTTAAGAGCTCTTCTCCAAGGATCAAAGGTTAAGTCTAGGTCAATTGTAATAACTGCATTGCTTCACCAGTCAAGACATGTGCAGTCTCCTAGAGGAACATCTAAAGCATGTTCTCAAATGGCATTAAAGTGGCTGCCATTTGCAAAAGATCTGGCTACCTCCAAGTTTGGCAGGTATAGTTTTACACCAGCCTGAAGCTTCTCAGTAACAGGGTCGCAGAATGATTTCTTTTCTCAAAACCTTCCCAGTGACCAAAGAATTTTCTCTGGGTAAATCTAGGATCACCAAGTTCCTTGCAAGCACCATCCCCTTTAGCAGTATGCCTTGCAAAAAAAAAAAAAAAAAAAAAAGAAAATGGCAAGAGAAATGAGGAAAAGTCCCTACTCCCACGTCTTAGGCTATTATTGCTGCTAAATATGAAGTAAGCAGTGCTTATTTACTTATCCTAAAAATGGATAGAGTGAAGGAATAGAAAGAGTGAAGGAATAGCAAAACGGAGGGAGAAGGGATGAACAAAGAAAGTAGGAGTCTGTCTGTCTGCGCTACATAGAGGAGTGCTGTGGAGAGATACCCAAGCCAATTCGACACAAGCAACCCAAAGAATCAGAAGTAGGGCAGCGTCCTATACAGCAGGGTTTTAAACACTAGGATCCAATTCAACTCCCAGGCAGCCTTTGTTCTCTGCTGCAAAACTTGGCAAGGCTGCTGCATGTTTCAGTTTCACACACTGGTTTGGGAAGTACTGATTCAATGAGATGTTTTTCCTGCCAGTGCCTGAGCTTGCTGCCTCGCTGTAAATGGGAGTTTAGTCACAGCATTTTACTTGACACATACCTGCCCACCCTGTTGTCATTATCAGTTTAAGTATTTCCCTCTCACAGAGGGGCACACAGTAAAAATACATTACAAAGGCTAAAAAGATTTAGTCATCATCAGCAGTTCAGTTAAGCCTACATAGTTGACTGCTCAGAAGAAATAAGATACTTAATTGGATAGTATTCTATTTGAAAAAGCAGTATGGCTTAATGTGGAGCTTCACCTAATGAAACAGCTGTCCAGAAGCATCAGTGGGCAGCACAGGGGATGGCTAACTAGTCACTACAAAACCTTTCTGTCTGTCAGCTACTTACCATTATCTTTTTAACGACACACTTTTTTTCCTGTACAACATTGATTAGCACTATTAGACACTGCTCATTTGCACATTAATAAGAGAATGTTTCCTTCTGGTCTGGCTGGATGATAACCATGTGCATTTTCAAGGTGAGCTATCTGCAAGCCTAGTTCTAGCATTTGACAAACACAATGGGTTAATAGCTAGATGGAGCTATAGTATGGATAATTTTTCTGGGTTCTGCTTTGCACACTTATTTCTTAAGCCCATTTGCCTTTGAACAACCTTTTATTCAGAAATTGTTCCAGCCATGTTTCTGTGGTGTGTGCTAAATGCTAAGCGCGAGGCAAAAGAGAAACACAGGTTGTTTTATTGTAAGCACTACATACAGTATGAAGGAAAAGGTTCTATTCTTCCTTATAACACTAACCTGGACTGGGGACCTCACTGGAAGCAACTCTGTTTCATTGTGAGACCGTTATAATTAAAATGTTACTTAAGCTTAATTCTCCTTACAGAACTATAAGTCAAGAGTTTTCAGACATTTATGTGGAGAAATTTTGCTTCCATTTGCTCCAGTAGAACTGTATTTGGCCTGAGCTGAGTGTTTCTGATAATCCCCCTATAAATATCTGTGGGAGGGAGTTAAGAGTTGGTGGCAATTTCTTCACTATGTGCTGCATTCACAGGATTGTTCCAGATTTTAAAGGAAATTAAAACTTGTCTTTAGATGTTAAGAAGAATGATGTAGAGAACTGAGACCATTTCCATTTTTTTCCTGTTTAGTTTGAGAACAAGCAGGTATTTAGATCTTTATCTGCTATTTGGATTTATTCAAAAAGAACATTTTACTGTGCAAGTGAACACCAGACCAAAGACTGTTCATCACTTATGTATGGCACATACTCACCAGAGTCACTGATAACGAGAAGTCAGCGTGTACGCTGTTTTTCCTGGCCACTGGAATGATATATAATTCCCAGTGACTGGAAAAAGGGAAACATTACTCCCATTTTTTAGAAGGGGAGAAAAGAAGACCCGGGGAACTACAGGCTGGTGAGCCTCACCTCTGTGCCTGCAAAGATCATGGAACAGATCCTTCTTGAAGCCATGTTAAGACATGCACAAGACCAAGTGGTGATCTGAGACAGCCAACATGGCTTCACCAAAGGCAGATCTTGCCTGACCAATCTGGTGGCCTTCTGTGATGGAGTGACAGCACTGGTGGACAAAGAAAGGGTGACGGATGTAA
>NW_010103002.1:63305-92166 GCF_000699245.1 Pterocles gutturalis | reverse complement strand
GGCACTGGTGAGGCCGCACCTTGAATACCTTGAACACTCTACCTGTATCAATATGTTGACAAACTAAATATAAACACAGGGTATGATAAATAAGGAATACTTTTGCCAGGATGTTTTATTTGAACCACTTACACTCCAAAACAGAGTTCAAAAGACTATAGTAATATCAAGCATTTAAAACTCTTTCCTATGAAATGCACAAATACTAGAAACCAAATGTCTGTTTTGATCAAAATAACAAACTGAAATTCGAATAAAGTAGTGTTTATATCATATGTTGCTTTCCTAATTTACTTTTCAGTTTAATATTTTTGTGTGTCTAAGAAGAAGCTGCCTTACCTCTGTGGAGTGATTTATTAATCACTTTATTCACAGATCAGAAGATGCAACAGAATCGGTGATCATCTATCTACCTGTGGGAATATAGGCTGTGCATACTCAAGCACTTAGACATTTTCACAAGAACTATTTTATATGTGCATTAAAATAGCCAAGAAAGGGGAAGAAAAAGCCTGAAGCTCTCTCCCATGTTAAAGACAAACAAGTGAGACTGATAAGACTGAAGCTACATTTTTCAGCTTCCTTCCTCCGTCTCACTTCATCTCTCCATTTTTGCACCATCCTACAAGTCTGAGGTTTATTGTTTAGCTGGCTGCAAACAAGAGGGCCCAAGCATTTCTTAACAATAAAAGCACTTGCTGAGAAAGTGGATAACTGGCAGTGGGAACAATTCAGCTTACTTTTCTGTCCTTCCCTAAGAACAATACAAAAGTTACAGAAAACACAGATCTACAGTCAGTAGAGTATACAGGCACTTTCTTTATCTGTTCATAGACATCTAATACCTTCGTAGTCTTCCAAACATGCATATTAAATACAGGGAACCACTTTTCTTCTAAAAAAATAATTGTTTGCTGGCACAAATTTCAGGCTTAGTTGGCCATCTTTTAAATCAGCAACTACAGCTCAGCCCCTGCCCTACCATCACAGATAAAGTAGTCTTTGTTCTTCTGGCAGAGCTGAAAGGAAGAACTGAAACTTACTCTCTCCTCCCCCTGGCTTTGCTCAGATCAAAACTTCCTAATTAGACTTTTTTTTTTTTTAATTCTTGATATATTCTTTTGTGAATCATGAACATTTTTACTTAAATGATATTCATTTGTCTAATGTTGTATTTGAAAAAAGATTTAAAATGTAATGCTTTACTCAGATTTGACTGGATTGATGATGTATCACATTATTTTTTTTTCCTAGGTAGCATCATGAGTAATAATCAAAAGTTATTGCTTATCAGAAGGCAGTTCAGATTGTGAACTTCGATTATGGTCTTAGGCTCTAGGACACAAGTTTTCACAAACCACAGATGAACCCTTTACAAGTGGTACTTGTCAGCTTCTTTCAGCTGGGAGGTTGAGTGGATATGGCTATGGTCAGGCTGGAGCAATGCAAACAAACCTATGCCACGTTCAGCATTTATAAATGTCAGACAGCTAGTGAGCCCAAAACCAAGCTTCTAGCCTGCGACGTAGCTTCCTTGATATCAAGCTAAAAAAATACAATGTCAGTAGAAACATGAGTCACATCGATTATTAGTGATTTTTAATCAGGCTTTCTGTTGCTTTTTTTTGCATGAATTATTCTTAATTCTAATTACTCCCTAATCTAATCTAGCTAACATTGGTTATCTCTGGAGTTCTCCAAATTATATGATAATTGTTTCTGTCTATGAGAAAAGTAACCCAGGCAAGGAGTGGTCCTAAGTACCAAAGGCAACAAAGAAGGAGGCCAACTGCATAAACACATACTCAGCTCTGTGACTGCATAGAACTTGAGTCAGTGCTTGTTGTTACCGCAGAATTACCATCAAAACTAGCTTGTACTGATCATATTAGTTACACTTAATGCTACCTTGGCTATTGGGAAGAGCAGCCTATGGATGCTGTCCTGTTGCAAACAGTAGTCTCTACCTGGACTGCAAAATCAGTCCTTCCTAGTGTTGCTTGCTCTCCATTTTGGGACTAAAATTAAAACACAGTCTCAGCAGAGGGCTAACAGAGGAAAGGCATTGACTTATGTGTTAGGCCATTGAAATATAATCACCCCAGATAATAAAGAAGCCTCAGCTGAGGAGAGTTGGTTTATTAGCGCAGAGGTTGCCTGGTAACAGGCATTTGACAGGTGCCTGTTATCATTTGATGAAAGCTGATCAGGGAGTCACGCTGAAGAAGATTGGATCATTATAAAAGAACAGCAGTTTGCCCTTATGGCTCAAGTTGAAGGATCTAACACAGCAAGAGTCTACTGAGATAAGAGGTAACTTTTTTTTACTTCAGTGTAGAGAGAGAAAATTCTCTTTTTACAGCATCTTGCAGGGAAATGACTGAGCAAGAGTATTCTCCATGCAGAGCCTCCAGGAGCTGTTCTGGTGCCTCCTGGGCTGCTCTGGGTACTACACTGGGGTATTTTCCAGTTTCCTGCTGCTCTGCAGCCTCTCCTTTTTTGTCAAGCAAAAGCAATTACATGTTTAGAAGCGCAGCACCATACATAAAATGCTCATCTTAATGACAAAGAGTAACTCAAAGGGCTCTGATCTTCACTGAGACTCTAAGGGGAGAGGGGTTACAAGTGTGGGAGGTGCTAGGCTGTGCTTTGTACACCCAAAACTGAAGGTTTCTAGAGATCCAACTGAGTTTTCAGCACAAGAAGCAATCTCGCTCACAGAGGGTACTTCATATTTTCAGTGACTAGATCCTCCAGCAGCTGTTTAATAGGTAACGAGCAGGAGCTGCTCAGTCAGTTGCTGTCATGAGGTCCCATTTACTCGGCTAAGTGGATGCTTTCTTAATAGGGAACTGTTTTTTTTTCACCTTCCAAAGCCCTCTACGGTATGATTTACATTGTTACACGACAATTCAGGAGAGTTATAAATAGAGCAAAGGACAAGACACAAATGGTGGACATAGCTACAGTGAAATTTAGGCAGAATGTTTAGGAAATTTTTTTTTTTTTTTTTTTTTTTTTTAGAAAAAGAGAGGGGTTAAAAAAAAAAAGTATAACCTTCTTAGAAACCTGAAATCCTTTGGTATCTGATATTAGCTCACATAATCTTTTATAAGAAGTTAAAACTGTATTGCTGTCTGGAGCTACTGCTACCTAGAGAGTCTAGTTATTCCCTAAAACTGTTCAGGATTGTGCAAGGAGGTATTCCTGTGTCTGGTGAAAGAGCTGAGTTACCCAACTACATCAAGATCCTCCTCCTTGTCTGTATTTCAAAAGAAAAATAAAATTGATGTAATAATTAAGCCCTGGGCAGGTTTTGACAAAAGCAAGTAGCTGCAGCCCTGACTGGGAAACCCCTCTGTGAAAGACAGTAATGTGTCTCTTCGGTTGGCTTTGGCTGTTCCCAAAACACACCAGCTCATATTCCTCTTCCTTCTCCTCTGCTGCTGCCAGACCTCTTCCCTTACACCAGCTCTGGTTTTCACTTAAGCCCATCATTAAGCACTTCAACTCATTGAACTCAAGGAGAACTGTTCTTCTTTTCCTGCTGGGTTAGTATTCTTCCAGGATAGTGAATGAGATAATCTCTCAGAGAAGTCCAGTGAGCTACAGAGCAGACAGAAAGTGCATGTCAGGAGTGGAGAAAAGACCAGGAGAAAATGACAATTTCCCTTTTACCAGAAGCGAGCTGCTTTGACTGCCTCACCTCATGTCAGGTAACTTTATTTTGAACATTCTGGCTAACAGGTCAACTCCTCAAGACAAGTTTACTCAGTTTCTACTCTAAATCCTCCTTAGTCAGTACTGTGATTTCCATTCAAAAGGCAGACGTCCACCTTCTAAGCACATCACTGCTTGCTTACCAGCAGAATACCTTTACTGTGGCTTAAAACGAATAAAAAAAAATACACAATTCTGGAGATATTCACTCAAGGAATACTGCAGTGTTGTTCAAATTTTGAGCAAATGAGTTTTAGTCATAAAGACGTCAAAGAAATTGCGTTAGACTTGGAAGCTGAGTTGTTGCACTGAACAGTAATATATTTCATATAAGATAGAAAGCAAGTTGATGACAGGGTTACCAAAAGCCCTTGATGCAAAGGCAATTAAATGAGACAGTCAAGGCTCTGCCAACAACCTTCGCAGTAAGAACCACTCACCCCCACACAATACTTTGTGTGAATGTCATGACAGAAAATTAATTTCAAACTTTGTATCCAACCAATAACTCTTGTGGCAGCTTATTTTTTTTTCTGAGAATGTGACTTTGTGAAGGCAAAATTTCTACAGTAAAAAGGAAGAATTTAAGTTGGTGTTTTTTTTTTTTTTTTTTTATATGGATGAATATTTATCCCATCTTCTGCTCCTCACAGGCTTTTAGAGACCCAGTGAGTTGTTCTACCTAATTTGAAGTCTATATCTTACTTAAATTTGAGAAAAGTATTGATTTGTCTGCTTGCTGTGAGCCAAGGGAGAGATTAAATTTTATTTGAAATATTCTCATGTTATTCTCTCTCTAAAAATCCTTCATTTCAGTGACTGAATGACAGTGCATCTTGTGGGTACTTAGTAAAGTATGGAGTAGAAATCCTCCTAAACTTCTATTTTATTAACACAATAGCTTTACTTATTCTGGAACGGTTTTTCAAAGTTATTCAGGTATGTGAAAATGTAGATAGACCACAGTGGGACTGACAAATGCCCTTGAACAGTCTGAGTTTCTACTCTGAATCTGAACCCAACGTGTCTGAGAAAAGTGCTTACCTGCATACTTAAGCATCTGACTTTTACATTTCTGTAAAGTGGCCCTCTATTTCAGACTTTAAGCTTATTCTATTTTGCTTCATGTGTTCCTCACGTGGCTAGGCAGTGCTACAGACAGTGTACGCGCCACAGTACATTTTATGAGCCTGTCTGCAAATGGCAGAAACAATGGAAACAAAGCAGCTGATGTTTACATAGTTCTTCGGGGTGGTTGCTCTCTCTTTTTTCTGAGCTTCTGTACCGTTTATAGTAAGAGTCTATGAAAACAATATCAGCAAATTATAGTTGTCATTTTTAATGTGGCTATTCCACAACAAAAATGGAATTTAAACAATCTGCTGAGGACATTTGCGTGAATGAACCATTCATTTTAGGACAGAAAAAAAAAACAACCTTTTTTTTTTTTTTTTTATGCCCAAAGATACAAATTTAGGATCACCTGTTTCTATAAATCTTCTGATATTTAGTGGGTACAGATGATGAACTGTTGAGTATGATGTTCAACCATCTGTTTCTTGTTGAAGACAAATATCTTTGGATGTCTTCATTGGCAGAAGAATGTTTTCTGACAGGTCTGACTCACCATACCCCACAGATACCCCTACCATATCCCATGAACACCAGCCTAACAACTTTTAATACAGTGGATCTTCTGAGACCTCTTGAAGTGCTATATCCTTCAGCTGTTCTTCAAGACAAGTCTCTGTATGTGTAGCAGAGGAAAATAGGCATTCTGGTTTTTTGGTCATCTTGAGAGGTCCTCAGCCAAGTTCTGAACTACAGGAGAAACTTACAGGTTTAGAGAAGTTGTTCATCAAGCATCTACCTGGTTTGTAAAACTAAGATTTGCTCTTTGGCTTTATTTTCAGTAACTGTGTTTCCAGAAGGGCAAAATTATTGTTGTCAAAAGAAGTTTGTGCATAGGTATTATGTGCATATCTGTTTGTGTAAAATGCATCACTTTGTGTGAAACTGAAGCTGAAAGGGCTAAAGCAATAATGAAAAAGAGAGACTACTGAATACACAACTAGTGAGTTCGCATCTGGTATGCTGTATGCTTCTCTTAGGTCTGATCTGTAGAAGAATGTTGAAAAATTGGACAGGGTTTAGAGAAATGCCACAAGAATTACTTCAGATCTGTAAAAATAAAATCAGATTAAAATACTGAGGAACACCATCTAAAAGATGACTTGATCATGCTCTATAGAAGGATAAAGGGGAGGTCTCTGTGGTCTTCAAAGGTCATGAGAGACTAATTTGGTTTAGAAATTAAGTGTACACCTGTAATACAGATTGTAGTTTATCACCATGTGATGAAGTGGCTTCTGTATCACAGAGGGTTTTTAAATGAGGATGATGCAGTTTTTGTTTGTTTTGTTTTTCTCTAAAGCATATTCTAGTTAAACAGCTGATTATTAGAGGAGGAGCAACAGATAAATACTATTCCCTTTCCTCTGCAAAACTTACGCAAAATGAACCTGTGGATTCCTTCTGGCTTCCTATTAAACACCAGCGGCAGTTCAGTTCAACATCAGACAAGTAACAGTGTGTGGTGCATGTATTATTAATAAAATAAAAAATACTATATGTTGATACCCTTGTAATAATTAAAATAGACAAATTCTGGAATGATTTGTCAACGTTCTTTCATCCTTTTGGAAAAGAAACCCATCTGGCCACCTCAAATTCACTGAATTAAATTTTCCAATTCAGTGGCAAAAGAAATCCTGTTTCTTCAGTGTATATATATAGAACCTTGTCATGTTATAATGACTATAAATATCCTAATTTTAAACCATAATAATCTGGATTTTGATCTTCCTGCTCGTAAGAGTCCTGGTTTTGGCAGGGACAGAGTTAACTTTCTTCACAGTAGCTAGTAAGGGGCTGTGTTTTGGATCTGTGCTGAGAAGAAGGCTGATAACATACTGATGTTTACAGCTTTTGCCAGCACAGTGAAGGACTTCTCAGCTTCTCTTCTGTGCCAGTGTCTGCAGGTGCAGGAGAAGCTGGGAGGAAGCATAACCCACAATTACTGGCTTAGGACTCAACCTTAGGTTCAAGATTGAGACCCAAATTGGACAATGGTATATTCCATATCATGCATGCCATTCCCAGTACATAGAGGAGGCTCTGTCCAGAAGCCTCCTCTCTTTTTCTCTGTCTCTGTTGAATCTTTGTCTCTCAGACACTCAGGCTCTTATCTTTTCCAGGATTGCAGTTTCCAGACTCTCCCTGCTCTGAAATTGTTAGCCTGAAATGGGCTGAGCCTTGGTCATCGGATGGGGAGCAGCTGCACTGTGTCTCACTCATTTGTATATTATTATTAATATTTTTATTATTGTCAATATTATTGCAGTTTAGTTATTAAATTGTTCTTATCTCAACCCATGAGCCTCTTTTCCCTTTACCCCTTTAATTCTCTCCCCCTTCCCCAGGAGGGAGGGTGGGTGAGGGAGTGGTTGCATTGTGTTCGCTGCTAGCTGAGTGGGTTAAACCGTAACAGTAAGTCTGAAGACACCCTATTTTTCTACTTTTCACACAGCATCTTGTCAATATACTGAAATATTTGACAGATAAAATTAATGACATACAGCTTTGAATTTTCTCTCCTAAAGCACATGCTAACATTGGCCCAGCCACCACTTTTGGTTAAAAAAAAAAAGCCTTGGACTTTAGGAGATGGAAACAAAACCAGATGTGTGAAAGATGTTCTTGTCTGAGTAGACAGAGGAGAGCTGAAACAATTCAGAGCCATTACAGCATCCTTCTTTGCCTGTTTAGCCATACTGCATCATAAAGCTGTGTACTGTGAAGCCGCTCCTGTTTCCTGTGAGAGAGGTAGCTGCATTTCAGTGATGCGTGAAGTAATTCATCTATGTAGCTTATAAAGCACTTAGGGCTCCTTTGGGATAAAAAGCACTTAAAAAATGTAAGGTATTAGTATTTCTTATGTGTTTAAGTTGTCAAATCTTCTTACTTTCTTATCACTCAAATCAGCTTTAAAATTCACTTTTGCAGTGAAACTCACAAACGCTAATTCATTTCAATTAAAAATCTATTGCCTGCACATCATTTTTAATGGAGGCAGGTGCTTGGGTAGAATAACTCTCTTGAATCTTACTCATGCAATATGCTGTGGTGAGCCAGATTTCCCTGGCATTTTTACCCATGTGCAGGAGCAAGCAGTTCTTTTGACTGACTCACAATCTAAAAATCCTTTTGCTGGGGTCAAAAAAACATTTGGATTTTTCTGCTTTTCTTCTTCAGGATTTTCTAGCAGAATGATAATGAACATATGCAAGGGTTCGTTATGCACATACTTTCTTTCCCGTGTTCCTCCTCACTCTCCTCCCACTCTGCAAGCTTTCACTAACTATAGGATGCCACAAATGCTGTTTTCTAATCCTTCACCCAAATGCCATTTCAGTAATTCTTACACTGCTGAAGAAAGCTTGTACAAGACTTTCTAGTTAAGTGCTTTAGTGTGATGGGACTGTGGCTGACATTTATGTCAGCACCTTCTGTGATTTAAAAGGGGGAAGAAGTGCTTGGTGGGGAGAGGGGGGGACATTAACATGTGTGCCCTCACTGCACAGGGGTAGGGCTGAAGTTGGAATGGGGTTGGATATGGGTAGAGGTTAGAGCACCACAATGAAAATTAATTTTATAGACATTATTGTATGATTATGTGCAATATTGTTCACTTTTAAATTATTCAGTAAAGTCAGACTGAAAGAAGCTTACTATGAAACAAAATTCAAAACAAATTACAGTAATTAATTCTTTAATTTTTTGAGATTCAAAAGACTATGCTTCAGAAAATGAGTATTACAGCCTAATAGCTTTTTTGACTGCTAAAACTGCAAGTCACCATGGCTTAGAAAGCAGCTGTAATAGCATGATCTGAAGATACATTTCTTAGATCTAGCCAATAATTTGCATGTTAAGCATCCTAAGAATGTGAAACCATTTGGTCAATAATCCATATTCTTTAAGATTTATTTCTCTTTCAATTAATACTGAAGCTTCAGTTGTAGAAAAAGAATGCTTAATGATATACTCTGAGTCTTCTTAATGAAGGACCATCATATGCATTACCCCAGCATAAAAAAAGTGAGTTAACGACAGGGATTTAGCTTTAACTCTGAGTTTTCTGGCTTTTCCAGGCTTAAACAAGACCCTTAATGTTACTTTAATGTAGTTTTTGGTGGTATAATTCTTCTTAATTCTGTCCATTGCAGTCCTTTGATACTTTATGAATTACTTATCTCACATTAATAAGGCTTAACATGGAGTATTAACCTCCTATACATTCCTAATTAGTTTTTAATGAATTTTAGTTTCCTTGTTAGAAAAAGAGCTAGCTAGCTAACTACCACAAATTTAATCTCCATTACTAGAGCATAAGACAGCCACCCTTGGGGATGCATGTCCTTGAGATATTCACGTTAAACAAGCAGCTTTAGAAAAGAGTCAAAGAAACTTAATATGTGTGTCTTAGCTTATCCCTTCAACTGTGATGGTGTAATAAGTCCCGAACTATTTATAACTAGTGACACAATACACTATATAAGCTTTAAGAGATTTCTATAATATGGCAAGATTCTGCAAAAATTTAAAAGGTCAAATTGCTAGTCACCTGTCAGGCTGATACACTGGAGTAAGAAGGGAAGAAAGGATGAATTAGTGCATTTTCTAATACATGCTCTAGTTCAACAATAGCAACAGTCATGATATTATATGCAATGGAAAATACAATTTCTTTTTTTTTGATGTGATAATCATATTTTCTCCTTAATAGTTTTTTTTATGGGGATGACTTTTAAAAAGTGTATGTATGAGCTATAATTATTTTTTGTGCATAGTACAGACAAACATGCTGCAAGTAACTATTCTGCAAGAGAGCTACAAGGAATACAGGTTACAAAAGTTTTTTTCTATTTTGGTATGCTTTGAATAAATCTAAATGTGAATAAAATTTATGAACTAGTACATCAGGATAAGTAAACCGAAAAGAACAGCATCTCATTATGAACGGCAGTAGTAGCTCAGTAATGAATTACAGAAAGGTTTTCGCTGGCAGTACAGAGGATGCTGCTGAAGCAGCGCTCAGTGCTGGGATCAAGTCGGAGAAGCACAAGCTCTATAAGCCCTTTGGCTCTGTTGGGAGGATGCTACAAGGAGGATGTCCTTCATGCTAGTTCTTCAGTTTCAGGATTTGATTGCTTTGCTGATTTACCAAAGCCCTATAATTTTCCACGCAGCATATACTGCAGGAGTTATGCGTCTCCTGGGGGATGGGGGAGAAGGTGTGGCTCTCTGTGGTTAGTGTAGGAGCTCTGCAGTGGAGGGCTCAGTTTCTCACACACTTGTCTTCTCTGGCATTTTTCTACCAAGTACACAGGCATTCTTGGCGGTGGATGTATGATCTTGTAGAATGGGAAGACATCTGCAGAGCTACAGCTGAGTGAACATCCATGTTAAAGTGGTAGGCTGCGATTGCATATGTTGGACAGTTTTCTACGTGCAAGTAGACATTTCCTTACCATAACACAAACTGTATTTGGTTAATTTCTTTTTGTCAACAAAAAGGAGCAAAAAAGAAATGCTAGTGTAACAGGCAGTGAAATTCATACATGTACGAACACACATTATTAAAACATTTTAAAGGCTGAAACCCAGTCTGAAATACAACTCAAATTCATTTAAACAGTTTTGTTCTGAATTCTGAAGTCTGTTCCATGGTGTTTTTACATATTTTCAAACAGCAAAAGATTATAAATATGTAACCCTCATTGTTCAAGATGGGGAATAGTCACTCTGCTTGGCAAAACCAGATAGCTGCACACTTTAACAGCTGAATTTCCAGACCAGAACCACAGATACTTCTCTTCAGATCAAGACCAATGTGAAACTCTGTATATAACATAGATCTTAGTGGGACAAAGGCCTGGCACAGTAGCCTCTGCATCAGCACTGAATTTCACTCATTAATCTTTTACTTACAAACTGCAGTAATAAATACAGGGTTACAACGCATTCATTAATTGCACTGCACATTGCACGTTGCATGTTGAGACCTATCACTGTGTAGCAGCTGATGGGAAACAGAGCAGCTGAAAATGAAAGGCTATCCAAATCCATGAAATGCTAGAAGCAACTTAATCACTGAGCTTGACACACACAAAGTGCAGACATCCTATACAGATGCGGTTTAGCTGAGTTCACAACCTTATTAACTGAATTCATCTAGGGGTTAGCAAGCAATAACTTGTACAGAGCAAATAATCAATCCTCTCCATTAGGGGCTGTCATCAGCACATGACCCATGCACAACTGGCTCTCTTGCTCTCGCTTTGTGTGATGGTTCAGGGGAAAGGGAGTACCCTCTCCATTACACAGAAAAGAAGCAGCTCTTGGAAAGTGCTCCTCCCTAAATCCAGCACCAGGTGATCAGGGTGTAGCAAGCAAGCCAGTCTACTAGACAGCTGCTGTCAGACAGAATTATTCCTTTGCTGGAGCTGCCTTCATCAATCCAGATGGTTAAACCAGCCATATCTACTTCCCGGTTTGAGAGGAACACCACTTTTCCTCATATGGTTCTGAAGGCAAATGTAGCACCTGGACTGTCGGAAGGGCTTACGTGCTCTTCATTCTGTTATGCAGGAGATTGTTACTGCTCTCTTTCTCCCTCTCCTTGTTTCCCACTGACAGGGGTGACAGAACCACTGTTGACATAAGAAATATTTTAAAACTCCAGTCGTTAATAATTCTTCCTGTATTTTCTTAAAATACTACATTTCCTGCCTCAGAATACTCATGTCTTCTGTTAAGGAGAGAAGAGAGAGACCAGCCTAAAACAAAGGTGGAAGACAATTTACTTTTTCGAACTGACTGTTGCTGTCCTTCCTCTCATCTCAGTTCTGTGCTGGTAAGGACAGACAATATTGCCAATCACAGCAGCACTATCTGAGACAAAATACTAACCTCTCCAAAGACCCTACTTATTTTCTGTAACAGGAACATATAAACGCCAGGGCTAGCTTTAAATATATAAAAAATACAGTTCAAATGGTTTTCTGCAGCTGCGGAGGTAGATGGCTATCCCTTGTTCCTGTTGCTGAGCACTTTCAAGGAATTCCTCCTGGAACTGACCGCTAGCTTGATCAGTGGATGAACATCTTGTGTTTCAGCCATTATAAATGGTGTATACTCATACTAACATTGCATCTGCAACCACATCATCCTATTGAGACAAACCAAGTTGATCCTCTCTCTATTCAGTTCAATGTTATACTATTATTTTTACTCATGACCCTTAGATGAATGTTTTATTACATTTTAAAAAATCTTAACAGACATTTTTGCTCACCCTTAAACTATTTCTGTAAAGCACACAGAAGCTTCTAGAAAGGTCTGTGTTAACTTCTTGCAGTGATTACATTACAGTGAATTATGATACTTCTGTGGTACTACTTTTTTCCTTGACTATCACAGCTGAATTGGCCAAATAGACATGCTTTCAAACTATATTACATGTTCATTTTAAAAAACTAATCCAGCACTACAGTTATTCACAAATGTGGGTACAAGAGCACCACTAAAAACCTAAAACTGAAAAATCCCATTTTTTAAAAAATGTCAGCAAAAGCTTCAAGTGCTCAAATTGTCATTGCAGCTTTTGGCAAGTCTTTCAGCAAATATTAATCTTTTTAGATTTTACAAGCTTTCAAAAATATGACAAAGTCTTTAGCATTTAGACCATTCAAACTGTCTTCTATTGAATACATTTATCAGTGACAAATTTGAGAAAATTGTCTAATAAATGTTATATGAAAAGATAAGTAAAAGAAACAAAAGTAGGACATTGCCATGTGGATAGTCATTTATTTTTACTATAATAAGACAATTTCCTACGAGACAGAAGGCTGAGGGTATTGCTACAGTCAGTAGATGAGGACTGTCCATTAAAGCTCATTTTCAAGGATAGAATAAATTAAAAGTTGTATTGGAGCTTATTGATCTAACTTTGATCTTAGCCTTGCTTGAAGTGGTGGATGTGTGTAATGGATGACCTTCACAGGTGCCTTTTAACCTAAATAATGATATGAGTTTCTGAAAGACTGTAAAGAGGAAGATAAAAGGAATTAGGAGGGAAAGAAGGAAAAGTAGACTATAAAAGGAAGAGCTGGTTTGGGGTAACAGGCTTTTCAATCAGAATGAATAGCTAGGTGACAGCTAATAAGGATGTTCAAGGACTAAGAATAAAGAGATAATCATTGGATGACATCAATGATCTCCAAGATGTGTATAGCAGTTCCTTCAGTATCTGCTTCTGTTAGTGGAGTCTGAGCTTCAGCCTTGCCCTCCACCCTAAATTTGTCTCTGAGTCCTCAGTGTCTTCAGGGAAATTTTTCTCTCATTGAGGTGATTACTATTATTTGCACATTCTTCACTCAACAGTTTCAGGATGACATGAACTATTTAGTGGCTTGAATGTTATTCAAATAAGTTCTTGACATGACACTGAGTCCCCAGGAGATTATTAAGGTTAAGGTTAGTGATTCAATGCTAAAATCGGCAACACAGATTCTATTTTTCAGACTACCTTTTGCTTTCTCTAGAATGGGATATCTTGACTTTCCCCAGTTGGTATTTTTCTCACCTTGATCTATGCAATCCTGTGCTGACTATACTTGCATATTTTTGCTAGGTCCAGATTTGCTTCCTTTGGTGAAGCTGAGTTACTCAATGGTGGCATGCCCCTTTTTCCTTTCCTCTGTCACAATCGCATACACATCATTTTTGAACCACAGCTAAAAAAGGCTGCTGATTGATAGGAAAGGTGATGGCATATCCAAGATCCATAAATACTTCTCTTGATCCCAGCTGAGGAATAGCTAGATACATACTCCCATTCAAGAGATGCTTAATCTACTTCCCTGTTTGCAGCTAGTCAGTCTTCGCAGTACCATAACAACACTAATATTTAACAGATTGGAGACAGATTTCACACTGCTGAAGATTCCAGTGATCTGTTTCCAAAAGCGATGAACAGAACAGGATGGTTGGAAAGGCTTCTGTGCCCAATCCCACTGCCTACACCGCTCAGTCTTTTGCCAATTTTGCCAGTAGGTTCCTAAACTTACATGTGTGAAATGTTTAAGGAAGATCACAATTCATGTTTATTCATGTTTCATTTTCAAAAGGTTTTGGTAACATGGACTGAAATCATAGATTAAAAAAAAATCTGGATGCAGAAGTTTAGAACTATGGGGTGGTGTTTTCTGGGGTTTGCGTGGTTGGTGGTTTTTTTTTTTGGGGGGGGATGTCTTTATTTCAGAGAGATAAAAAATAAATACTAGAAGTGCAAAAAAAAAATATGTGCCTTGAAGAAAATAGCATGTATATATGTTACTAAAGCTGAATAATTCAGTCATTGAAAGCTTATAAAAACACTTTGATATTGAAAATCTCCTTAAAATAAAATCATTTTAGCTCATTTTGCAATAAAAGTATATGCCACCAACATTATTAAAAAGGAGAAAGAGAGGAAGGAAGAGAGGCACCAGTAGAGAAACCACTGAAAATGAATCAGTAGAAGTGCATTTAAAACAAAATAAAACTCTCACAAAACCCAAAAAACCTATCCTGAAACAATCAAAGGTGTTGCCTCCTTATTATTTAGCATATTCAATTCTTGTCAAAAGATTTACACAATAATCTCCATTTTTAATACAGACAACTGAGAAGAACAATCCTATATTGCTATAAAGATTTCCTATATAGAGAGGCAGTTTTCCCTTCTCCCCAACCCAACCAAATAAACAAATTAAAGTTTAAGTAGAGTGATCATTACCCATAGAAAAGTCTTTATACCGGAAAACTTCTATACAATACATCATTGCTGGTGAAGATTACAAATAGTTATTTGGTTACCTAGATATTTAACATTCAAATTTACTTGAAATCTTGTCATCTGAGAAAAGGCTCTGATCGTTTGTGGAGTGAGCTAATTAACAGCCCATGGAAAAAGTTACTGGTCCCAGTAATTAATGGCCACTGGAATCTGGACCATATGTACTAAATCACAGGACAAGTCTGCATGTTGCATGCAGCTTTTTTATTCTGCAATCAAGAATGAAAATGGATTTGTAAAATGCAAACATTTTTGATTTACCCTGTAATAATGCAAAAACATCACACAGGAACTTCGTGTTCAAGCCTATTAGTTGCTTTACATATACTTTTCAAAATTCTCGGATGATCTCTTGAATATGTATCTCTTGTCCTGTTTAAAGTTATTACCTGTAGTATTCTCAGAAAGACCAGGAGCCTGAGTCAGAGAAATGGAATGTTCTATGTGATTTACTGCTTTGATTCATTTTTTTAGCCAGTGGGCTCTACTCACTGAGATACATTTGTATCAGCCTAAAAAGCTTTCTTCCCTTTTAAAAAATATGTTTGTATAAATTATTTATAAACCATTGCCATTGCACCATAACTTGCACTGATTTTCCTCCTGTTAAGCTGTATGACCAACTATATTTTAAGAATTACAGGCAATCGTAGTTGGAGGTCTAATCCATCCCCATATTTATGGGATTTTCAGATCTTTAGTGAAAAGCTAGTTCCACATCAAGTTGACCTATTGAGTCAAACTGTCAGTATGATCCTTCAAAGGAAGGAAAAAGAAAGACTAGCTCAAAGCAAGTGATTTCTATGTCATGAGCTCTCATTAACTGAGCTTTATCTACCAAAGGTATCAAACAGTACTGTAGTGTAGACCACTGCAGCTATTAAAAGTTTCCTTAATTGCTGAATTGCAGGGTAATTTAAAGGTACAGCAATACGGGCTGAATGGAATTGTCACCTAGGCAGTCCCTTTAAAACTATTTCTTGAATTAATGCTCAGTCAGGCAAGAACTGTCTTTGTCAGCATTTTTAAATTAGAAGAAACTGAATTATTTATTACTTTTGCACTAAACAGTATTCATTTTATTATTTTTGGAATCCAAAATTTGTCTGGTTTAGAATAGCAATGTCAACCTTGTGGATCAAATCTTGCATTCCTCTTTCAAAACTTTCCCTGAAGAAACTAAGCAGTATCTAATTATCTGTATATGTATATATATATATACACATATTTACATATAAGTATATGGCATTTCAGCCGTATCTTGGAGGTATAAAAGAGGGTGTTTCGTTTGCCTAATCCAGTGGTCTAAATTCCCTAGGCAGTCAGAGGAGCCCAGAAAATTTACTGTTGTAGATTAAAGATTCAAGTACTATTCAAGTGTCTCCAGAGGTAAGTCCAGAGCAATAAAGTGAGGGGGCAGCTTACTGAAGCATGAGTGCAGGTAGTCAACAGGAGGTTTTCCAGTCTCCTGGAATCCAAACTGTCTGATCCTAGCCTGACCTATGGCTCTGGATGCCCTGGACTCTGTCCTATGATTGTAGATTAAACAGACATCTTCCATTTTTCTTAAGTACCTAAACACAAGCCCATGGGAATCCTTCATTAGAGCTCATTCTCCCCTTCTTTCTTATTGAAACTAAAGCAACGTACAAACAAGAATACAAGAAGCATAGGTCCATACACAGTATGCCACAAGCTGACCTGCATCTTAGTCTAGTTGTAACAGGAATCACCGAGGAAGCACGTATAGTCAGATCTTCTGTTCTCCAAAAGGTTATATATTTCACAATACTAAATACAAACCAAAAAACAGACCTGGGAGAAGCATTATCTCAGAGTAGAGATGTATCACTCAATTCTAGGTATTCATGCAATCCACAGCCCTGAAAATTGGGCAGACAGGCTGATACCTTGGATTTTGAAGGTGTCAGTGGGATTTATGTAGATTGCATGCCAGCTAGTATCAATACAAGCTGAAGGGTGGGACTGTGATTCTAGATCATATATTCATATTAATGTAATGGATTTTTTGTTAAAAAATATCAAAAAAAAAAAAAAAGGTTTTATCTTCTGTGTTACAGGCAATGAAAAAAGCTCCCATGCAGTCCAAAGGGAACTTGATGAAAGAATAGAGATAAGGATAATAGAAAGGATTAGAGAGTAATACCATATCATTAGTTGATTAGAAAGTCAAAAGAACAGGGGAACGGGTTTAGATTTCAGGTCACAGAGAAACAGATTAGTAAGGGGAGTAATTGTTGACCTTCATTCATAAGCAATGCCCCCTTTTTTTGAGGGAGAAAATTCCATACATGTATCACTACTTGTAATCATAAAAAAGGATATTAATGCTGTTATTTTCCATACCTTATGGTCAGCATGTACCAATAAAGCATGAAAGACTGAGTGAGACTATCAGTTGAGCATCTAATTTAATACCCATACGACAGTGAATAGCTGAGTTCATGATCAATCTCACAAGTGGGATAAAATTTAGAAAAAGTATTTTGATAAATATAACAGACACAGAATTTAGCCTATTGTTGCAAGAAGGCTTAATTTTCACTATGTATAATAGGGAAAATCTAAACACATTTTTAGAGAAAAATCTAAATCTAATGGTGTAAGAAAATAATAATACTAAAGGCAACTATGTAAACAAGTCATTTTGTATTTGAACCAATTAAAAACATAATATACAGTCAACCCTCAATTAGGAATACAGTTAATGATGCATGTTAGGAGCTGTTTTTTCCTTGTGATTTAAAGAAGGAGCTTATCTAGTAGACATGATCTAGCTTATGTTGATATGAATCCATATTCATTATTCAGTCTGAGACCATGGCAACAAAAGTAAGTCTTGAGCCTGACTGTCTAATTCAGTAGGAGAAAGAAAGTCTGTGTTTCGAGCTTGATACTTCTTGGGTTTAATGGTGTCAGTAGCAATGACTTCTCTTTACTTTGACTGGACAGAGGCTAAACAAAAAAAAAAAAAAAAAAAAGTGCCAGAACACTGCAGAGGAGTGGCCACTGCTATGTAAAGCACTGATGTTACTTGAGACTCGTAGAAAGCATTTACAGTAATAAACTAAACAGAAACTGCACCAACTGAAAAAACACATTCCCATGATTAACTATACTGTCATACTGACAGCACCAACCCTGGTACTGTTTTTATTTAACCCAAAGAATGCCCTGTCTTTGGTCAGGAGACATTCTCATTGTGTAGTGTGGATGCATCCACCATGTTTTGCAGAGTGAGAGAGTTACCTACATGAACACGAGGAGTGCCATGCCAGCCAGCCTTGGGGTCAAAGAATGGCTCCTGCCCCACTTGGTGGTATAAATACAGACCTAAAAAGGAACTTTCCCTCACAGTTCATAAAACAAGAGCTCCAAAAATTGCTATAAAGATGAACAAGTAGGAAGCATGATGTATGGCTAGTATAGTGTCTCCTGCATCTATTACCATGACCTTGGTAACTCTGGTCTTCAGATACAGCAAAAGCCCAGATAAACTATCTAAAGCTTCAGTAGTTATCTTTAACTTGCACAAAGTGCTGAATTTCTATATATGCAATATATATGCAATACTAAAGAAAAGGCATCAGCCTCCATCCATCATGCTATAAAAAAATATCAAAAAGAACCTCAGATAGCCATAGCAGTTTAATGAAAAATTGTAACTCAACCAGCCTGTGTTTCAGGATAATTCTGCACAGTCATGATCTGTTCAGTGTCTGTGATCACACCACAGTTGATCTGAAAAGCACTGTGTCAGAATGGCAGCTTTGTTTCTGCTACTGCATCTACTCAGCATCCTTTTAGGTTGAAATTAGTACCAAGCAGAAATTCAAAATCAAAAGATAGCATTAAAATAACAGGAATAAATCACCTTTCAATGAAGAAATCTTAACAATCATCCCACTGTTTACATCTTTAATTTTTTAATTTCCTTAAAATGCTGTAAATTGTTCTATTTAAAATACAAAAAAAAAAAGTCACGGAACAAAATTCTTGAGATCACTATAATTTAAATATTTCTCTTCTATCTTTAGATATCAAGTTCTTTTAAATTTGAGAGGTATTTTAGAAATACTTTTGTAAGCAAAACATATCAAAATATTATCATTATTTATGTAGATTTATCAAAGTTTAGTGCGATCACATAGAAATATGTATTTTTTAGTTTTGTGTATTTGCAGTTAAGCTAAAACCCTGAGTGGCTATTGCTTCAAAGCTGCTTCTGTAAATCAATCTCATAACTTAATTTGAGGAAAAATCCAATGAACCAGTGGACTTTTAACATCAGAGGCTCAGGTGGATTTCTTCCCCTACTGTTTACGCATTTCCAATACTAGACATCTGAACTTATGCTCCAGATAAATTATCTTCTTTTGTAGCATCTTGATTAGCTTTGCACTGACAGCGATTTGGAAAATTTTCCTTATCCCCTTATCTTTCATATTGGACATGTGTTTTTCTTTTTAATTAGTGTCACAGAGAAGTTTTTTGAGATGATTAAAAACCTTGTTCCCGATGTCTGTAGACTGTCCTTTATTTTAAGATACTTTGTTTCCACTAAATTTGCTTTCTTCTTTTAACTTCCTACTGGAAAGTATTATCTGTAATACCATCCTTCAAACTTCTGTCTGTTGATGCAGCTGATGGGAACCATCAATAATGGAGCTGTGATACATTAAATTAATTGAGTCACATCTGACAAACTCTGAATGAGATGGCAACCTGTCTTTCTTTTATTATTATGTCACTGGCTTGTTAGTTCCCCTTTAATACTTATATTTCTGCATTCTCTAATTAGAACAATTATGTCTTTTTATTAATAATACGTATTGTTAAATACCAACAATGTAGACTTTACAAGACTAAAAACAAAGTTATCCTCTTCTGTGGACCAGAATTTTAGATTGAGATAATATGGTAGATTGTAGCTGAAATAACATTCAGGTATCTAAAAGGAAGGAAGAAAAAAAAAAAAAAAAAAGATAACACATTTCAGAAAACAGGAAAGTGGGAACGTGTAGAAGAAGAAATTATTCTTTGTAGCTATCAAAACAACATTAGAAGAACAATGACTTACATAAAGACGGACATAACATAAAACCTGAAATTTGCCACACAGCTGCTTGCTCATTTTCCCCAACACAGCAGGACAGAGGAGAGAATAAGATGAGAAAAAGTGAGAAGACTTATTGGTCATGATAAACAGCTTAACAGGTGAAGTAAAATAGGAAGAAAAACCAAAAGAAAGTAAAGCAAGCGATGCAAAGGCAATCACTCACCACCTCTCACAAACAGAGTGATACCCAGCTAGTCTCTGAGCAATGGCTACCTCCCCAAAACCCCCTCCCTTCACTTGTTATTGCTGAGCAAGAGATGGAGTATCCCACTGCTCAGTTGGGGTTGGCTGTCCTGGCTCTGTGCCCTCCCAACTTCTTGCGCGCACCCAGCATACTTGCTGGGGAACAGAATGGGAAAAGAGAAAGCCTTGACGCTGTGCAAGCACTGCTCAGCAACAGACAGAACATTGGTGTGTCACCAATACAGCCTCAGTCACAAATCCAAGGTACAGCAACATACGGGCTGCTCTGAAGAAAATTAACTCCATCCCAGCCAGACCCAGTGCAGTATACAAAGTTACAAATATATATACACCACAGTTAAATATTATGTACCATATATTTGTTCTGTCATTACTGTTGTTTATTCTCACCATCCAAACACTTGAGAATTGAAGCTGAACATCATCACTTCTAAACACTACCTAGTTAAATCTTTTTCTTTGACAGCCACGACCAGCCATGTGACACTGTATTTTGAGGCACCACTGACATCTTTATTGCACCTCTTGAATTCTTGAAGCCCCATGTGCTTGTCAGGGTGGACTGACCCTGCTGTCACACTGCTACACAATGACACAAAAAAGCTAAATCAAATAAACCTAACTCTGGCTATTCAGGTGTGCCTCTCAACCAGACAAAAGCAATCATCTTATCCATTAAACTGTATTGATAAAACACAGTAAGACATTTTGTTTTTTCTTCTTACATCAAATGACAATTACGGGCACTGCAGTAAAAGACTGGTGCACACGTAGCCAGTGAATTCAACAACCCTTCAAAATCAGACATGCATTTTCTGTGACTGCAGGTCACAAAGAGGTGGAGAGCTGATCTGGCATTGACCTGGTGCTGGACCAATGTATAGGCTTTGACACAGAATTCAGTTTAATTTCTTTAGCCTATTCTGAGATGGTACAACAATTTTTCAGGCTTAAATTTCTTCTGGCTCAAGGTTAGGGTGTCATACTTGAGTCACAATGTGTGAGGGATACCTGAATTGGCTTATCTTGAAAACGCCTTAAATGATGAAGAACAGACTTGGGTGACTTTGCTAATCTTTGTTTTAAAGAAAATAGAACCATCAAGAACTAAATTTTTCTTTCCTAGTTTAGCTATTAGGGCCTTGATGCCTTCTTCAAAAATGTTTTTATGTCCATCCATTACATCTCTAGTAATCTAAACCTGTATGTTTGGAGGTGAATTAGTAGGTATTTAGAAAAAGCGGTTTGTTAGAAAGTTAGACAGATAACCTGGACAAGAAGACCAAATGGGATGTGTCCCCTATCATCCATAACAGGAGCAGCCTCAAAGTAAAAAGAGAAATCCTTCCATGCATCATTTGTTTAGCTGGGATTAGTATATAAACATGAGTGAAATTAGACAATCAATGACAGATCTTTCCTCTGAGACATATGCCTTCACAGTGTATGTATACTCAAACAAACAAACAAACAAGGTACAGTGCAGCTGTTAATAGTCAGGCAAGAGACAAAGAACAACAGTGAAAGTAAGCCTTTATTTTTCCATACTGAAATCTTTGCTTAAAGTAAAGCAAATAGTTTTCTCTTTTTTAAAATGGAGACCTATGACTACTTCAGTGTGCACAGCTGTACATCCTAATCTTGATTTCATCTTAGTCTTCAGAGATATCTTCCGGTATGTCACAGGAGGAGAAGGGAGCCTTCATTCTCGCTATTTCCAGCTTGGATAGAAATGAAACGTACATTTAGGAAAAGGCTGTTTTCATGGGTTATACTGGCACAAACATTAACATTTTCACTCCTGTTCTAGCAGCCATACATTCATTAGAAGGCTTGCCCTGAAGTAAAAGGGCTTCCCAAATTTCAGGACTTTGGCCAACAGGTGACTACCAGGACACCACTGGACGCTAACCTGGGAATGCCACGCTGCACACTGACGAACAGACTTGAGGGTCATAACACAGTGAAAGAAAAATGTACTCCAGTGGTAAAGCTGTAACCACATGGTGCTAGATCTAGGGAGACTTCAGGAGCTTTATCGTGTAAGCCCATGAGTTTGCTGAATTAGTTTTACCTGGCTACAGTTTTAACAGCAGCCCAGCATTAGCAGGACATGAAACTGCATTAAGGCATCTAACTCATCCTTTCTGATTCCTGCCTTCCTCAACTGTTATTGACTCATTTCTAATTTTGATTAGACCTCTACATTTCTGAAAATTGAGCAATATTAAGTATTAAATATTAGGGAAGGAAAAGCAGGGATAATGGCATCAGACATATAGACAGAGATGGAGTGTAAAATCTAGGACAATTAAGACAGCTTTTATTTTTAAATTAAGTTTTTAACTGAGGCTAACAGGTCTAAGCATATCAGTATGTATTCCACAAAACTGCATTGCTACAACATTGCTTCTGTGGACCCTCCTAGAACTACCCCCTACTACCTTAGGCTACCCAAAATACGCCATGTTACTGTATTTTTCTACATAGAGGCCAGAGAACCATGAGCCAGTTAGAGAGCTGGTCTAATCTGATATATTCAAAATGTGCAGCAGCTATGGCCATCAGGATTTCAGTATTTTGGTATTATGGGGTTCCAGAACAATCTGTTCAGAGATGACAATGGCTGAGGAAAAAGCTTCCGATCACATTAATACAAAAGTAGCAATAATAGCTGGTACTGTCATGATTTAGTAATAAATGGTGAAGTACAAATAACTGGAAATAGGATGGAGAAAAAAAAAAAAAAAAAGAAATCCAGGCTAGTGGAAAGATGAAGACTACACTTTAAAGCACTGCGATGAATTTATGATTACTGACTTCAACCTCAGATTCTATTATTCTGAATGTTGTTTATTATGTCTCTGTTACTAGGGAGCTTACCCAATTTGAACCTCTGACATTCTCAGCTCTGAAATCTGATGGAGAATTTTTGCATTCATTAACCTTAATATGCTTTTATCAGTCTCAGAATTAAAAACAAACAAACACAAAGGCAGCTATATCCTGAACAGTAAGAGGTTCAGCTGCAAAAAACAAAGTTGCTGAAACAAGAACAAAAGGTGACAGTAAAAACCAGTTGATGAAATAGCTAGTGAAAGCAGACTTGAGCAGAAAGCACTGAGACTAGAATAAAATAATCAATTATCAATGGCCAAGGGGCATTTGATATGTAAAAAGAAGAGGGATTTTCCTTCCCCACCCCCCCTATATACAGAGTATACTTTCATATCTGAATTACTGATTTCATTTTAAGGTGGAAAAACTATTATTAAAAAAATTAAAAAAAAAAAATCCCATGAGTAAAGTGCTATGGAACATCTATTTTTCACATAAAGGGCAGCTGCTTTGTACAGGATAGTTTTCAAAAGGTAAAGATGCACAATGGGAAATACTCTATCTTTCAGAACTATAAGCAAAAATGTGATTATTTATTGCCTCATGAGACATGTAATTCTGAGTAACATTTTTTGACACATTCTTGCAGCCATGAAGTAAAATAATTCTGTTCATTTAAAACCCGCAGCAGGTAAACTGTGATGAATTATTAATTTCCAAAAGTTTTAAAAATAATTAAAATTAAAACTGACATTGTGAACACACAACAGACCAATAAAACACTGACTGAGCCTCTGTAGGTCTATTAAATGCCTCAGTAAGTCTTCCTTAGATGCCTCCATACTGTGAAGTTAGTCTTTACTCTTCTGCAGTGGGGTTTTAATGCTGCTCATACTACATGGATTCTTGTCTGTTTGCACATTTTTACCCGAGACAAAGCCTTCCTGTGGGGAAGCCTGGGTGACAACAGTCCATGCCAGAGTCTAGACCTACATGCTATACGGATACAGGCTAGGATGTCTAACTCAGTCCAAGAACCCTTCCTGTCATCGATAACTAATACATCAGTCCTACTGCAACTAGCTTTGAAATCTCATTTCATTGTAGTATCTTCTCTGCTAGCTGGATAAGATAAGGATGCTGGAATGAAGATGAGGAGGCGATAAGGGGAACAAGAAAGGTAGTTTACAATTAATAGACCCCTCTTGTGGTTACTTTCTGAGGGTATCAGGCTTATCACAACATAAAAATCATAACATAAATCCTACTTTCAAAAGCAATAATCATTTACATTTGATTTTTCACTGAGGGAACGTTCAGAGCTTCTAATTTCATGAGCTGTTTAAGACATAACTTCTAGAAATGCACAGATGAGCCAGTGGTGAGTTGAAGAAATAGCATGAACAGATACATGAATTATCAAAACTCTCACGATGTGTGACACATCAAAATAAATGCAAGATGCCTTACTCTCATAACCATTTCTCACTAAAAGATGAATTATCACACCCAGAACCCCTTTAAGAGCTCTGTTCTCATCCTCCTTCTCCCACTACATGCTAGCCTGAAATTGTGAAAAGTAAAAATTATATTTTGTGTGCTTCAAGCTTTTAACATTTAATTATCAGTTCTGTAGTTTAGGAGAGTATGCTTTCCTTCCTTTATATGATTTCTATGTGTCCATTTATGTTTGGGCCAAAGAGATACCTCTAAGAAATAACCTCAGAAGAAGCAATTTTGCACATGTTCTCTTTTATGCAGAATTGCCTTACACGGCCTCTCTTACAATTATGAAACAACTCTAACAGTCCCATTTTAATTTTTTTATTCTCACAGATAATGTAAGTATCTTTATAGTTTTACAGTGGACTCACACTGTATTATTTTTAAACTTTAAAAAAAAAAATAGTTTGGAGATAAAAATACTAAAAGCAACTGCAACTTTTCAGTTAAATTTTTCACTACAATCACATTTAGTTATCTCTGTGTTTAAAAGAAATTGTTTTTATTCACACCAAAAGTGAAAGGCTTGATGTCTTGAGATTTTTAAGGTCCAAGAAGATGTTTCAAAGATATCTGAATCAAAAGACAACATGCAGAGGTTTTCTGCTGCCCCTTTCCAATCAATGCAGGTTACTCATGTACTGAAATAAAGGAGTACAGGCTCTCTGGGAGAGCCCTATAATTTTAGCTGCACCGTAAAAGCTGAAATTTTAATCCTCACACCGTAGCACGGATAAAGTAATGACAGCTGGCTTCAGAGAGCCTTCTCAGTGTGGTACATATTTCATCATTAGAAGATTAGCTAATTAAGCTCTCCAGTAGATGAAAGAAATCTTTATGTTGCCCCAGTCTTGAGACACGCAGACAGATCTAATAAAAGGTTCCCGCGTGCCTGAAACTGCAAAACTGCTCAGACACTGAAACTGTGAAGTGGGTTTGAGCTTCCAGAGCTACCTGCTGAGCGTGTCCACAAGTGGTGGGAGAGACCTAATAGCTTCAGAAGGATTTATTGAAAAAAACTGCACACTGACAGGACTCTCCTCCACTAGCAGTAAAGAATGCCAGCTGTAGGTCTGTCTGATCTCCTGCGTGTGCTCCTCCTCGCTGGGGCACCTGACCCAGCCCTGAGGACAGATCCCTCTGTCCACTCAGGAGTAAATCCATTGCACAGACTTTCCATCAAGTGATCCTAAGGTTTTAGGCACTATTTTATTTTCTTTTTTTTCTGTTAAAACAGTAGCAACATGGTGATAGGAATATGAGATTCGTGAAAGTACAAAGGGAAACAAAGTCTGCAGCCTTGTGCAGTATCGCAAAATCTATCATATGTGTGCCACTGGTCCAAAAGACACCAGAGGAAACTCCATAAAATTACTACAAAGAATAAAACAAATTACTTCTAGGCATGTATTCTCATGTAACTGGCACATGTCACTGCCTGCTCTTGGCTTTGATTATGTTTTCAATTACCGGTGTGTGAACAAAAAAGTGGGATTTCCTAAACAAATACTCTCCAGTCACCAAAAGCAGCAGCAGACAGGCTGGTCTATGGAGATTTTCAAACATGGCCTGAATCACCAGGCCCAAAGTCCCATGCTTTCTCCCATCCTCCCCTTTCCAGTGATGCTGCAGCCACTCTGCAAAGCAGCCTTGTTCCCTGGGCTGGGGAAACCCACGGCACACCGTGCTCCACTGCCACGACCAGCCTTCCTCTGGGATGTGTCTTCAGCCCCGCTCAACACTCCCCTTGGCCTTGGAGCCCTTTAATCACTGTGATTTTTATCCTTCCATTCCAGCATAGCAAATTCTCCTTTCTGAATCTACTTGCAATACAAAGCCAGCTGCAGGTGAATTTTAAGAGGGGCCCCATCCCCTTGGGAGGCCAGGGAGCAGCAGCATCTTCTGCCATCCCCTGGACACCAGTGAAACTCGGGTGGGAGGAGAACGCTTGGCCATGCCTGGCGACGGCGCTGGGCCAGGGAGCAGAGCACAGCTGCAGACTGCTGGGGAATTTTAACGCCAACCATAAAGACACGTAAGGAGTTTTCAGCACTTTGCAGGTTAGGCAGCTGCTGAGCAGGGGGTGTTTGGATTGCCTGGATACAGCCTTAAACCCAGAGTAATTGGCTTCTAACGTGAAAGCTAATTCTCTGTGATGTCTCAATGTGCCATTTATGCTGTGCCACCAGGGAACTCCGACATGCTGCACTTGCCTACCCGATATGAATTCTCCTTCAATAGTTACCAGATTGTCTATTAGTTAAAGCAGTATAAATGTAGTACATGTGCTTTATATACCACCTGCATATTCACAGTTCTGCCATGAACTAGGAAATGATAAAACTTCTACAAACATTGATTTTATGGCAGACTGCCTCTGGGGAAAATCACATCTTTTGTTAAGGCAATAGTCTTCTGCCAAATGGAAATCACATCACTGAAAATCCCCTTCTGTGTTGTCCATTTAATCTCTGCTTGTAATTTTTGTGGGCTTGTTTGTTGGTTATTTTTTACCTTTCATGCTAAACAATAATGCTCCAAGCATCAAAAGATAATGCTGTCAGACATCCAGCAATGGGGTATTCACAAAACAAGAAATATGAAATAAGGTTTTTTTCTATTTGATGTGTCTGCCCTATATGTGGTATGAGTTAAACAACCAGTCATATAAAAAAACCCAAACCATTATGATCATTTATTGCAAGCTACTTCAATGTTTGATATTGTAATCCAACAGGATTTTGATTTAGAAATGCTATTGTTATGAGGATACGTGTGCAATAAGATGGCAGAATTATCTGATAGTGTCTTTATGCAATGCTGATCAGTGGCACTAAAATTACAATCAACCACTAATGTACAGAATATAACTTATCTGTCTGTAACTTTTAGTGTACCTGTATGCTAAGAAAGAACATTAAAAAAAGGGTTGCTGTAGGCCTTGCTAATGATAAATTCCCTTCCCATGTTCAAATGTAAAAATGTCTTCTGTTGCTTCCTCTCCTGAAAACAGGAGCCATTTACAGATAGAATACAGGCAAAAGAAACTGCCAAATTTATGGTGTATGAGATCAACTCATTGTAAAAATGTGTGGATGACTGTTCTTCCGTAGAAAAGGCCCCGACTGTGAACTCCACATTGCTGTGTCTAAGAGCCGGGGGAAAAATGTAGGAAAAAATGCTGCCTGAGCTAAACATGATCAGAATATTCTGTCTTCGGACAACGCAGTGGGAACAACCTATAGACAGTGACTTTTTCCATGACTCTTCCTGCAATCTTACCCTGAGCCATTCGAGACAAGTGCATCACCATGACTAGAGAAGTGAAAGAAAGAGGATGAAGTTTCCAGCATCCTTATTCTTTTCCCTCTTCTATACAGAAAGGGAGCATACAACTGAAAATCTACATAGGTCAAAAAGTGACATATTGTAAATGGTTAAAAAAATATTCAGAGGTCAATAAATTCTCATCCTCCAGTCTCCAGGAGCAATTTTCATCTAACAGGTATTGCACTGTTATTGGTATGCAATATTGTAATTCAGCGTGACCGATGGAAATGGTATTCAGTACTAAATAGCCAGGAAAGCAGCAGATCCAAACTATCTGCATCTCATTTCAGATTTAATTATTGCAATAACATCTCATTTGCTTCAAGGTATTATAATTATCTTCTCATTTAAATGGAGTGGTATTTTAATATGAATGCATTTAATGAAGCAATAGGTTGAAAATGTCCATATCACTGGGCTTTAAAGTAGAACAAACTATTTAAAAAATTGATCATCACTGAAAGTTAAATGCATTTTCATTCTGACAAATGCAGAGTATACACTCAAGTGATTTATAATAATTTTTTACAAATTGCAGTGGTTTTAAGTTAAAAATTGGTAATAAATGCAGGCATTAATTAAGCTTTCTTCTGCAGTATTTGGCCATTTAGACTGTATGTAAATGTTCATTTAATTTGAAGACAAAGAAAGAAGAAAAGTCTGTCACAGCAAGCTTTCAGTTCTCTCACATGTTAATAAATGTATTCTGGTCTGATTACGATTTATCTAGATAGCAAAAAAACATTCCTTCAATGATGCTGTGTACAAACATTAACATTTTATTTCCTAACTAATACCTCTTGGTTTATATGCCTTCAACATATACTATTTAAAAAATAATACTCTTAAAATTGTTTATGATTGACTTTGAATTATAAAGTGTTCTCTGGAAACTTTAAAATAATTATTATTATTATAATTTGCAAATTAAAAATCCACCAAAGCCCAGGGAGGTGCTCCTGCATAACTATGTCACAGCCCTGAAACACTCATATCCATTACCTAAGATAAGATGTTCCCTAAAACAGTAAATTACTTTTTTTTTATGTCATTGACAATATTTTGTCATTATTAAGCAACCTATTATAAGCACCTCAGCCTACCCTAGTTATTTCCCTAACGATTACTTTGAGACATTGAAACTGATCGGTACCATTTGC
>NW_010103002.1:33722-63274 GCF_000699245.1 Pterocles gutturalis | reverse complement strand
TCCCTGCTGCCTATAAAAGCCTGAAACACTTGTTATTTTTCAAGTTGACAATTTCTATTTGGCCCTTAAAGAATGTCAATATTTTAAATTTTTTAAGAGTTTTTTTAATTTTTTTTTTTTTATTTTTATCAGATATAACATCACATGTTTGACACACAGAATTTAGGATGACTCAGGACTACACCAACAGTGCTTTGTTCCCTGAGCATCAGGGAACAGTCACAGGCAGATGGTTTAAATAATTTTTTTTTTTTACAAAATATGATGAGATTAACATTAAGTGATTACATTATTTTTCTCTCGCTTACATTTTGACTTTTGATTTTGCTCCAGAAACTTCCCCCTTCTGAAACCTGAGGTTTTTTCCCCTTTGTCACCGCCATCATTTCCCCATTTTTCATTTTCAGCCCAGCAAAGTGATTACAGGGCAGAGAATGCCTGTCAGAGTAAAGTCTTCTTTTCCTTCAGTTTACTTTAAAGTGAACTTCAGCTGTACTCTTTCAGACTGTGTCAAACATCGCCATGTGGTCACATTTTATTCTCTTCCAAACTTGCAGAATTTGCATCGAAACTAGTCTATGAGGAGAGGAGCAATATGGAGATGGAGTCACACCGATTATTTTGTATACATTTATCATGCCGATACTGCAATACAGCTCCGATTTCTTTCATCCAGACTTGTGTCTTTCTCTGACCCTAACACAACTGAATGCTGGCAGACTGCTTGCAATCGCTTCTGTGTTTCTACTGATGATCGGCTAGCTCTGGTTTGCAGTTTCCTGAAGCATTCATCTAGAACAGATCCCTTTCGAATCTCTAATACATTTGCCCTTCCCCGGCTTTCCCTGCTCCAATCTGACTACCATAAAACTTGCTTTTTTATCTTTTCTAAACAACCAGTCAAAAACTGTTGCATGCACTCATGCTAACCCTTCTTGAATCTGTCACCAGCAACTTCAAGTCCCAGTGGGGCACATATGCTTTTGCAGTACCTCACGATTCATATATTCCCGAGTTACAGCTCTGTGTTCGGAAAATCTAATACTCTTTTTGCATATTCTGCTCTACATGACTGATGCCTGCTGTACTAATCAGTCATGCTGCTCAATAGCTATTTTGAGTTCTTATTGCTTTTTTAAAAAAAATGAAAAAATTATTCAATCAGGATGGTGCACAGTAACCTTTTTAGCAGCTTACGATTGTCCAGAAATGTTCAGGCTGTGGAGCAGCCATCATAAAGACAGAGTATCATCTCATCCAAATCTCCCAGCACTGAGGTACAGCAACATACCATGTCATCTCTTTGGAGGCCTTGCCCACAGTTCTCATTAATGAACATTTGTAATTTGAGAGTTCAATTTTAACAGCAGGATAACCACTGCTAAGCTGGTAGTACCACTTCATCCCAAATGATTAAGCCAAAAGCTCTTTCTATATTTAGGTACAGCCACTTCCATGAACATCTGGCTGTTTCTTTACCTCTTCTGCCATCAGTATTACTTCTTTCCATGTCTTCACCTGTCCAGGAGGTCAGAGCAGGAATATCATGGCATAAGTCACATATCTTGCAGTTTCAAATGCTCCATGCTGTACTGGTAGGGTCTACTATTCTGTATTCTTGCCCAGAAGGTTTACGTTCTTCTCCCACAAATGAGGCCAAAATTTAGACAGGTGTCATAGTATCACTATATTATTGTTCTCCACTTCCACTTCTGGGGCAGGCATTATTTTTATCTGTGCTAACCCACTAGAATCAGCCTTCACTTTCTTCATTCTGACAAAGAGAATACCAAATCCTCGGGAAGAAGGGTTCTCTACTTTTAGTTCTTTGTCCTCCCCTCTTTGTAAGCATTACCATCCTTTCCTGTTTTCTACCTCACTGTCACAGTTTATGCCATGTGCAGGGAGGATGTTCGTTGCAATGTTTTATCCCACTGAGTCTCTCCTGTGTGGATGTGGATACTCTCATAAACACGCCAGAATTATTCTTTTCCTCTGTGCTTGTGCAGAGCCATCTGTAGTGACAAAATAGCATTGCAAAAGTCATCAGTGTACTGAACGTTTCATTTAGCTCTATGTGCAAAACCCAAATGTCAGGTGCCAGATTTATGAGTCCACAGGATATAAATATTCCTCTCTTGAAAGGTCACAGAAGATTATCATCGATATATGAAGCAGACAGTGATAACAGTGTCCATTTCAGTACCTTCAGTTGATTGTCAATCTATAATTTGCTGTGCAGTTGTTTTACAAACACCATAATGATTAGCCAATATGCAGTAATGTTGTCGTCTGATTCTACAGTAATGGTCTTTTGTAGAGTTCATATCACAGCTTTGTCATGAAGGAGCAATTTCCTTTGGAAATGTTTTCTTCCTCCTGGTTGTACAGAGCTGATTTCTTGTACTTTACATATGAAGTTCATCTGTTGTCTCCTATCTCCAGCTACGGGATTTATTTCCCATGGAAGGTCTCTAGAATTTGTTGTCAGTTACTGCTGGGATGTTACTCACTGTAAGAAAGTTTGTTTTGTTTTTTTTTTTCTTTTTTAATTTTTCATTTTTTAACTAATTGTATCTGGTTGTAATTCATCCTTGGGAAGTCACACTGGATTGCCTACTTGAAGCAAAACGTGATGGTGTCTTACAGCTACTGCTCCTGCTTTGATTTTGATCTTGTATACAGATGTTTTCCTGTCCAGAGTATTTAATTCTTTTATGCTTTTGGACTGAGATCATTCTCTGATCTCTCACCCTTTCCACATAAGATTTTGGTGAAATCCTTCCTCGGCTGGTCTCTATTGCATCTGAGGCTACCGCAGCTCTGGCTGCAACAAGGCATTTGCACGCTTCCACGCCATCTGTCTCAGTAAACATAACTTCTGCAAGCATGGACTCCTGACTGCCGTTTGTACATACTGGAAGGGAAGCTAACACCCGATTAGTCTTGATTACTCATCTTTCCAGGATTTTCATTCTGCCTCTTCTATATATTTGTATGTTTAAAGTGATTTAAGATTAGATTCCTCTTTCAGACCAGGAGGTCTTTTGAATGGTGTCCCCTACACCAGTTTCCTTACAATGCCCACGTTATGTGGCAAGAACTATTCACAATGTGGAGAAGTTTTGTTCCTTCATACTTGCATCGGATTCTTTTAAGGATCTGTTGAGTACTTTAAGCTCTCAACTCCCAACACTGAACCAAAGGCGAGCCTTAGAGAAACACACTTTTCCCCAGACAGACATCTTTTTTACACAGTGAGATGTATGACCTCAGGCTGCCATGTCCGTGGAGTCTCCATTCTGGTTTCTCTCTCTGCTGTAAAATTCAGACATCCCAGTACCTCAGACATCTCAGTACTTCAGTGCTGCAATGAATAGTGCTACAGTCAGCACAATTGTAGGAAACAGAGCTTTCATGTGCATACAGCATGCTCAGACTCTGCTGTTTCCAACTACATCAAAACCAGCTTCAGTTATGCCCTTAGTCCACACTAATATACATCCTTCATGAAGACCGTTCTTTTCTCAATTCTGCTATAACCTTCGCTATCTTTCCCTCAGAAAAAAAAAAAGTAAAAAAATCCAGTTACAGCTGAGAGTGCATATCAGAAGCTTAGGATAAAGCACATGATAGAAAAACTATAATTGTTTCAATATCCCCAAAAGTCAAAGTGAAGGTTAAACTGAAAAGAAATACAAGTATGTTAAGAGAGAAACACACAGCATAAGCCCTATGCAATACAAATTCTTGTACTGTAGTAACACCACAAAGAAGCCATTTGGTTTCTGTTAAGATTTTCAGAGCTTGTGATTCCAAATCTCGTTAAACTGATTTTTTGAACATATTGTCTTCTTTCTTCTTGCTAGCTTCACACTAGTGAAAGATAATTCACACATTTCTTTACCTTGGCATGTCTCAGAACACAGAGTGAAGAATGCCAGTGTTTTTGAGAATGTACATATTTAACCCCTCCACCATTGCTCTTCATTAGCATTTGAAAGAGTGCCTTTTAAGCAGTCAGAAATACAAGACAAAGTCTGTAAGCAGACTTCTCCTTCTCTTTCTCCTTCTTTCTCCTTCTCCTTCCTCTTCCGCTTCCTCTTCTTCTTATTCTTGTTTTTCTACGAACTGATGCCTGTTTTTTCCCTAACTTTAGGTTTTCAGGCATGTAAACCTTGTCTGAAAGCAGAGGTAGTAAGCTTAAAATTAAAATATTTTCTGTGAATCACTACTTAAATGGTAAGGTTATATCTGTCTTAAAGAGCAGTTCGGTAGGAGATGATGTATTGAACAAAATAATTAGTGCAAAGGACTCAGAGTCCAGTTTATATGCATTTGGAGGGACTGCTTTGGACTAGTTTTAGTGTGATCCAGAAACCTGAAGGCCCAGAGTATCAAGATGTCCTCCTGGGGTTCATCTTCTGGTTTGCTTTTACAAGGAAGGAATACCCAGTATGAACTCTGAGCTTATTCCTTGCCATTGATCAAGCACAGTGAGTGGAGAAGATGGGAGATTCTGTTCAAAAGTGCACTCCCAATCTGAAGGGAAATGACCACGTAAATGCATGCTAACTTCCCTCGCTGCTGGATCTCATGAAGTTGAGCTTGCAGCAACATTTCCCATCTTCACTTAGACCTGTCTGTACGCCTGAAAGCTCACCTCTACCTTCCCCATCCCCCCAGTTCCCTTAGCTTGTACAACAAAAGACATAACCTTTTCCTACAACTCTGCCCCCATTTCTATCCTTAGACCCTCATGGCTCCAGTACTGCTGTTTGCTAACCGTCTGCATGTTTATTCAACAATGCACCGAAGGAAGATGGGAACCGGCTACCTACACTCACTGTCCTCTGCCTAGTTTACTGCTTTCTGTGACAGAAACCTGGCCAGAAATTGACAATTTTCTTACCTGAAAATGTAACTGTAACTCTGACAATAATAAGCCCAGAGGTTAGGAAGTGCATGGTCATTCTGTTGCAGAGACTGTTGATTGTCCTTTTTTTTGTCTTCCTAACACCTTCAAATTAGAAGGCAGAAGTGGATTACATCATTAACTTCCTACACATCAAGCTTCTTTTTTTTTTTTTTTTTTCTTTTTCCTGAATAGGTGGAAAGATCGTATTTTGCCTTGTGGAGTATGGGCAGTTTCCTCTCACAAAGGAAGCTCAATGAAACAGCAAAGAAAACTGCAGGACTCATTTAGTGCCCTTGGCAACATGGGAACAGCTGAAAAATGCTACTAGATAACTCTGACACAAGTGTACTAATATATGAGTGTATCTTTGAATATTTGTTTACAGACTGGGAAGCAGACACTGTCCATTGTTTTCATTTATTATTTGATTTTGGAAAACATTTAATAGTTAACATAAAACCTTTCGTTTCTCCTTGCTTCTCCTATGGTATTGTAACAAGATACATTTTCTTCTGTGTGACCGTTCCCCCTCCTGGCCGTACCTGTCCCAGTGGGTGAGCAGAGGGGTGCAGCAGGCTCAGCGTGGGAAGCACTGATTTGCCGGAGTTCTCTTCCGGACAGCTCCAGCCCTCCCGCTCGCTGTGCTGGTCTGCCTTTGTGGGGGTTTTGCTGCTTTTCATGATAAGCCAAATTCTCCTCTCTGTGTAGAAAGGCTGTGGGTGTATTGTGCTTGATCTGGCAGTATGAGTGTAGAAGAAAAAAAAAAATCTGAAAGGTTTTTTTTATCATAATAGGAAAGCTCCATTAAATTTCATGAATAAAACACCACTGATGATGCAAGCACAGGTTTGGGGAGGATGCTAAATTACAGGGGGTGCTGAACTAGTAGAAAGAATAATGTCCATAAGTCTACAAAGCAGGTACATCTCACCCACTGTGTAAGAAAGCCTTAAATTTTAAAAGATAAAATTTATGGCCTAAATGTACAAAATTGTCATTTAAACAAAAATGTGATGTTACATTTATTTTAAATAAACTGCCTATATTAGCTTTCTTCAGAATTACATTAATGAAGCACAAGTGAAGTTAATAGACTTTGTTAGCCTAACGCTTCCTAGCAGGCCAGGACAATTGAGTGTCTCTCCATTTTGCCCTAGTAAAGTCTCACTCTTCTCTAAAAACAGAAAAGCAAACAGATTAGTCTGAACAGTGTGCACATGTTACTGCAAATGACTCTCTCGTATGATGAACCTGAAAATCTAAAAAGTCATTTTCTGATTTATTTTTTTTTAAGAGAAGACAGTGTCTTCCATAACATCTATATGATTTGTACAGACTAGCAGTAATGCAGTAGAGGACCTAAAACAGCTATTCAAACTCAGTCTGTTGCATTTGTGGGACTAGGGATCTGAGTGCATACTGGCTCCACTCAGTCAACTAAAGATACTCTCCAAGACAGTGAGATCAATAACACAAAAAAAACCCCTACACAATTAACCTAAAAACCAATTTTGAGATGTGTAGTTTTGTGTGTTGTTTCAATTTGCAGTAATTTTGACATCATGCAACAAAAGCAAATGTAAGCTACAGCAGATTTAAGTATTTTCTGAAATAATTTCAAATGTCATGTATGAAACCATCAGACCAAAAAAAACCTACACCAATTACAATAATTAAGTTTTTAGTAATTGACTATTATTTCCAAGATCAGATTCCTTTAGTATCAGCAAGTTGGGCTGAAGTACATAGCAGGAATCTATAAAAAGTAAGAGCTGCCATCCTGTAGGAAATCCTGGTAATTCAGCATTTTGTTTCATCTAATACTTTGTGGGGTTTTTTTTTTTGTTTTTTTTTTTTTGTTTTTTTAATGACAGTATGGATATGACAAAGTATCCCACTTTGACATTTTTGATTGAAAGGATTTTTTTTCCAATTTAAAATATTTCATTTCAACTGGTATAGGCTCAGGTCAGTCCAAATTACCATGGCTCTTTATATTTTTATTCTCTCCAACAGGCAAAACTCTCAACCACTTAGATCACTTTCATATCATTAATGGTCCTCAAACTTCCTGGAACAAACAGTAGGAACCAGAGAGTTACTAACAAAGACACAGAAGCAGTCTGAGAGCCATTTATGCTTCTGATCTCAGTGCATTTGGAAAAGAAGTGCAAAAGTTATGCTGCATCACAGATGTAGCCTGTTCCTAATGCACAGAAGTGATTCAACCAGCTCAAAAACTACAATGGATTTAACAGCTAAAGTCCAGGGTTGGAGGGCACCGCCGCTCTAGCTCTCCTGAAGTACTTGTTCAAACAGAAATAAATGGACAATTGATCTAAAGCAGTTTGATATACCAAGCCAAACACTTAAATTGCCTTCTCTCTGACTGGAAATTTTTTAGATTTTTTTTTTTAGTTAAAAATTTATTTTTTTTTTTCCCCTGGGAACTTAGTTTTGCCTAAGCTCTACTTTCTGCTTTTAAAAACCACACATGAAATCCTCAACCAGTTTAGAGATTGACACTCCTCTTGTATTACAAGCAGTCAGAAACCAAGATAATTTTTGGCAAAATCTGAGGAAAGGAGGCTACCTGAAACCCTGAATTCCAAGAAAGGGAGCAGGCAGGGAACCAGGCACATGTTCCCAGGCTGCTGGGGCTGTCTTCTTGCCTGGCAAAGGCAAAAGAGCTTGTTTCCAAAACACTGACAAAACCCCCAAGAAGCTATGCTCAGATTGTGAACTTATGCTGGCATTTTCTTGACTGTGTTTATGAGTAGCGATCACTTTACATAGAGATATGCCAAGAATCACTGGAAATTACTTGGGCAAAGTACCACAAGAACAGTTTATAATGTTTCCAGAAATGTCTTTGCATCAGTTACAAGAAGAGGACTCTGAAGGAAATAGGGTTTCAAGCAGTGTTTTTATCACAGTCCCAAACAGGAAACAGAAGGTGACTCCATCATCTCATGATACCCTGGGACACCAAGTCTGGATGGATGACTGCAGAGGAAGCTCAAAGCAAATGTCCATTCAGAAGCAAATTATTCTCTTCTCTTGACAGAGAGCTACAGTTGTCTAACCTTGACCTCCATCCAAAAGTCTGTTTTCTTAACTGGATGTACCCGGGTTTAGCCATTCTTTGGTGTTAATTTTCTTTCACACTGTTTAGTGTCCCAGCTTTTCAAAAAGGCAAAAATGGATGATGACAGGAGAGTGACTTTTGCTTTGTAAGCTTTTGTAACTGTGCAATTTAGACAAAAATGAAAGCTTCTTCACCTAGGAAAAAAGCACAGAGTGCCCTTAAGGTTACCATGCCCTCCCTGGAAGGTAAGATTCGATTAACTCATTGACAGCTAGCCCCCAAAAGTTCCATGAAGTGGCACAAAAAAAGCTGAGCTTGTCTGCCTGGCATCTCTGTTGTGGAAAGCAGCTCTACTTTGACTTCTGCTGCATGTGAAGCTCTACAGAGACATGAGAAAATGAATACACATATGAAAGCCAACTGTATCCTGCGCTGCATCAGAAGAAGTGTGACCAGCAGGTCGAGGGATGTTCTTCTCCTGTACCTCCTGTACTCTGCTCTCATGAGACCCCACCTGGAGTACTGCATCCAGCTCTGGAGTCCTCAGCACAGGAAAGACCTGGACCTGTTGGAGTGAGTCCAGATGAGGGACACAAAGATGATCAGAAGGCTGGAGCACCTCCCATACAAGGACAGGCTGAGAGAGTTGGGGGTGTTCAGCCTGGAGAAGAGAAGGCTCCGGGGAGACCTTAGAGCAGCTTCCAGTACCTGAAGGGGGTACAGGAGAGATGGGGAGGGACTCTGTATCAGGATAGGATGAGGGGTAATGGTTTTAAGCTGAAAGAGGGCAGATTTAGAGTAGACATTAGGGAGAAATTTTTCACTGTGAGGGTGGTGAGGCAGTGGCCCAGGGTGCCCAGAGAAGCTGTGGATGCCCCATCCCTGGAGGGGTTCAAGGCCAGGCTGGATGAGGCTTTGGGAACCTGGGCTGGTGGGAGGTGTCCCTGCCCATGGCAGGGGGGTGGAAATGGATGATCTTTAAGGTCCTTTCCAACCCAAACCATTCTGTGATTCTGTATGATTCTATGATTCTATGATTAAATAGTATGTATTAGGTAGATAACCTTAGCACTCAGAGTTTTTTCTTTGCCTTCACACTTGTTGTTTTTTGTTGGTTTTGCCATAACATTGAGCCATCTCTTTCAAATCCATCAGCTCCCTGAGCAATTTGAAATCTATAAGCCCCTGAGCACCGCTCAGCCCAAAAAGCCACATCTGTTTTATTCACTATGCAGACATAAATGAGCAACAACACAATTCTAACATAGCTTATACCAAGTGAAATTCAAAATGTTGCTTACTTTGCTGCTTGCAGTGATAACACAATTATGAGAGCAACAACAAACACTGAAAACGTTCAAGCAAACAAACTAGAATATGCACTTGGGTTTTTGTGGCAGATGCAACCTAGTGCTTTCTGTAGGCTTTCTTCCTCCCTTGATGTAATTTTTCCCTTTGACCACATCTCACTTTACATCAAAAAACCTCATTCTTTCTTGTAGAATGTGCAAATTGGATGTACGGTATGAGATGAAGAAGGGTAGAGGTAATATGAATCTTAAACTGACAAATAAGAACTGGAAAAGAGTTAACCCAAATAATCTACTTGCACATATTCAGAAATCTTTGAAGAGCTATGTGCATATTGCAAGTTGCAGCAGGCCTGCAGGCGGCTTTAATTTGCATGAATGGCTCTAGCACAGAAGCGAGGGGATGGATGACTAGATGACCTTGGCAGCGTTCTGAGGGTCACTGAAAGGCAGTTTCTTCAGCCAGGCTCAGAGCAGGCTCAGAGGGACTCCTTTGATAGGATATATACCAGTATTGTCTTTTTAAAAGATTTTTATTTTCTTCAGCAAACATAATTCCAGGTAATATTCTCAGCTGAAAATTGACTGTTTCAGAAATTTGAATATTTCCCTATCTGGATATTATCTGTATTCTATTAACAGAATGCATCTTGTGATTTTAGAAGTATTTTGGGACATGAGTAGCCATTGCTACTCATCATGATGTTAACCAACATAAACTGTGTTTCTTATGAGATTTTGATTAATTACCATCTAATCAGCATGTGAAGATTCACTGCATGGCCCTTTCCCTCCCACTTCTGAGATACCATAGCAGAAAATATGCAGGTAGTATGCTTCAGGCAGCAAAAGCCAAAAGTGGCAGCATCACCAGGGCTAGATACCTATTTCCTAATTAATTCAAACAGGTTCTGCTCACTACCCACTGTTTAAGTCTGTTATGTTTTGGATGAACACCATTAAATTTAACATAGTTATCACCCATGCTGTTACTATAGGTAAACAAAAAATAAATCATTCCATACAGAAAAGACATTATCCTAATAAAAAAATGAAAGATCTTAAAATGCGAAGTACAATGCATGTGCTTAAAATTTAAACAGAAACCCAATAAGCTTCTATGAAGCAGACAGTCAAATTCCTGTGTTAACAAGGAGAACTTTTTTCCTTTTTTGGTGATAGTTCAAGTTTGCAATTAGATCAGTGTATTTCATGGCTAGGAACATAAGCGCAGGAGCCAATAAAGATGATGAGATAACACAAGCTAAAATGCCAAACATATGTAGAGTTAATCCATTGTTCCAACACATTTCATCTTCTAAAAAACCTGCGCATACCAAAGATGAGACGACAAGAGCACACACTGGAGAGAAAAGGACACATGTTATACAGAACTCTGCTCAATTTTCTTGACCCAGAAATAATCTCTCACAGGCTGATCCACTCATTCTTGGTTTGTAGATTTGATTACTGCACCTCATACTCAGAAATGGAGACAAGCTCCTTAAAAAGACTCCATTTAGTACAAAACATTACGGTTTGACTGGAATCCATTTTGCTTGGCAAAACGGATTGCCACAGGCGTGTCACTTGTGAATTCTCTTTGTGCTAGTTCCCTCTGAATTCGGAGTCCAGTTCAAGGTTGCGTCCTGCTATTCGTAGCCTTAGGAAATTCTTTTGTGTAACACGCCATTCTGGTTGAGTAACGTTAGACAGCTGAAAACGACAAAAGCAGACTTGACCAAAAGTAATAAAACGTAACAGGAAGAGCTTCATCCATATTCATTGCTACAATACCTCTAAGAATTGGAATAGAAAAAAAATGCCTTCCTCATCTACTTCAGAGGGCTATTTTTTCTTCAGAAGTGACTGCAAAATATGCATGATCTAAGTCACAAAGAAGAACAGCAAGGTTGGGTCCCACATTGAAACAGGAATGGTGTCACACATGTAATGTTTAAAACAAAAAAGAAAGCACTTAGGATTTCTCAGCACTTTGTGTAGGGCTCGGCTCCAAATGAGGATATGCAGAGGTAAGTGTCTACTTTTGAGTGATGCATCTGAACTCTGATTACAGCCCTTGGGAAGCTAGTAGAGCCTGAAGAGAAAGTCCAGGCTCTACCACTATCCCGTTGATCATCATTTTGAAAAATCCGCACCAGTAATTCTGTAACATATTCTCTTTAGCCCAGAAAATCCCCTAAGAAATATAAAAGTGCTATTCATTTTGATAGAGCCTCCCATCACAAATTAGTATCAGGCTATCCATTAATCCTGCTGTTTTCCAAACTCTTGCAGTTTTACAGGGAGTCTCACACAATATTTTCTTCTTTAAAGCTCCAGTTTTTGTATTCTCTTAAACCCATTTACATCTTGTATCTCTCTTCAAAAAAAAAAAATAATTTTAGGTATGGAAAAGACGAAAATATGAACAATACACGCTGCAAAAATGGAAGTAATAGAAGACATAGTCACTACCTAAAGACATTGGACGGAGAAGCTTTGGCAAAGTTTTCAAATATGAATACAACTACCAGTGCTGGTCCTCCTTGATCCCACAAGCTTCAATTACGCGATGTGTCACGGCTGTGGAAGTCCCATGTATTTCCAAGGTACCTTAGTTTACCTTCCAAATCCACCTGACACAGATACCTCCTCTGTATCGTCCAGTTTGAGAGCACAGCTCATAAATAACATTTGTTGTAATTACACATATAAATTCTGATGAGAGGCCATTCCCTAGGGAACGTGGGAGAGATCTGAACATACAGCTGAAGTTGCAGGTCGCACCTAGCACAGATCTCATGTTTGGCAAAAGCTGGTGGCTGCTTTTCATACACATTTTTAAGACTGATGTTCTGTATTAGATGAGGAAGCACTTGAGGAAGCACTTTAACATACATGAGCATCACCATCCTTTAGAATAATTACTTCTTAAACTTTCTTTATAATTTCATGCACTCCTCTATATATTTTGCTTTATATTAATTGTATTTTCCATGGTGGGTAAATAAAGAAGCAACTTTTTTTTTTTTTTTTTTACCATTTGATAACATTTTCTTCACCTGTTTTTTCTCCATAAGTAAGTCAGCATTGCAGTTGATAATAAGTAATTCTCTTCACAATAGTCATGTTTGCAATGTCACTACAATGTTTTTCAGAATGAGAGAGGCAAATAAACAATGCTGAAACATTCTTTTTGAAGCCATTTTTTAAATCAAGCTTTTCAATTTTATTTGAATTACTTTCTGTTCAGATTTTTAAGCACGGTCAAAGTACAACTAAACATTTAAAATTGTCAGAAGATTTTTTTCATCCTTTTTCTCATAGAAAATGCATTTTTTCTTCCTGATTTCAAGCAAACTCTAAAGTCATGAGAAATTTCATGTCATCTAACTTTTATTTTACGGAAAGCTCTGCTTTCAGATCTGTCCAAAATATCGCTTGGCTCATACATATTTGTAAGGGGACCTGTCACAGAAAAAATCTGTGGATAAGTAAAAATGTCCCTACTCTTACATGTTACCCAAATGATCCCTTGCTAAAACTACAAACTAAACAAAATAATTCTGTGTGCTATTGTATTTTGCTGGCAGTTATACCATCATGAGTGAACTGCCTAATTACATAAACAGCCATGATATTTCTGGGTCAGCTGACAACTGCATTTGAAGGCACAGGAGTCCCAAGGAATATCTGAAAGTCGTAACTGGCAAAAGCTACATCTGCAGTATTTCTGTATTTAACTTTAAGGGCAATGATTCAGTCATTCATCATTTGTCCACCAATCAACCAAATGCCAAGTCATTATTTTAAGCCTCTGGACTCAACATGTAGATGTGATTTTGTTCCTTCACAAACTGAGTAGCATTTTTTGGATATTAAGAATGAGACTATTCTCAGCAATTATTACACAACAGAAAGAAGACAAAAATCAGAAATTCACAAAGATACTCTAAAAACTTGTCCTTAATAAAAGATGAGACTTGAGCAAATAAAAGCAAAAATACATGCTGAGATGAGGGTAAGCCTAAGCTTTGAATGTATATATATCACTAAGCTGAACAGTTAAAACTCTTTTCTCATAGACGTTTCTGCATTTCCAGTTCCTTCTGCAGAATTATTCCTCATTGACTGTTGTTTAAACTAGAAGAGAATTATAGCCTTTCTTTTCCATTTGAGCACAATGTTCTTGATTCAGATCTAATGCAGAGGCACATTAACAATTCACCTTTTTTTCAGAGAAGGATTGCTGTCCATAGGCTGTATAGATAGCTTTCACTCCAGTATGAACAATGCAGGGTATCTGTCAACAGAAACAGCTGAAGAGAGGCTGTGATCTGCTGAATCTCATGCTAGCTTTTGTCTTGCTGTTCTTCCGCAGCTACTTTCTATTGTTCCAGCCTAATCCTGTCTTGGATTTCTCCCTACTGACAGGAATTTATGGCATCGTAAGATATCAAAACCATAAGGATGGAAGATTAAATATTTTATACAATTTTTCATTTCCAGTACACTTTATTTTGCCGTTCTTAATAGGTACTGATGACATGAACAGGAAAAAACCATTAATTTGGACACAAATATTGCAGTCTTTACTCATCAATATCAGTTAAAATTTTGTTTGCATAAAGACTAAATTTAAACCTTACACTTCAAAATGAATAGACAACTCCCCCCGCCTTCCACCCTCCTCAGAAAGCTTTCAGTTTCAGCACTTGGAGGAAAAGGCACATAAAGCCCATATCTGAGTCAGACCAAACTACCACTTTAATCAAACTTGTAGTACTTGGCTGTAAAGCACTACAAAAAAAGTAAGAAAAACTGAAACACCCTTAAGGATAATTGAACAAGCCAGGACTGCCATCATACAGGGAATAAATATTGGAAAAACAATAATCTAGAAAGGCTGATGCTGAGAGAATTAAATTAAATACCCACAAAAGTTAATTACTGGCAAAGTAAAAAGTATATTGGAAGGAGCAAAAGAAAAGATAGACAAATAAACCTGCCACCAACTAAACTTGATACCAACCATTTCTTCTTCTGTTCCCTATAGTGTGTAAATTACAGTGACTAATCTGACAGGAGCAGATTCACAGTAATGCAAGAATAATAAAAATTTTGCCCACACTTTTTCTACTTTATTGAATTTCATCTGTGTCTGTTTATTGGAATTCTTGGTAACTACCCTGGTGATACAGACTAGAAAATGACAAAACTTCTCTAATGCCTTTTTTCTCATTTTGATATTGTTTTTTTCTTTGGAGAAGCCAGCCAGGGTGCATCCAATTCTCTCTATAGGCAGTGGAGTGGCAAAACCAGCTGTGGCATTCCTTTGGTATTCATTTCTTCACCATACAGGGGAAAAAACACCCTGTTTTGAATGACACATATCTATTTAGCACTTCACATAAAGACAAGACACAGCAAAGATGATGTGAGAACATTCTCTGAGGAGAGTGCTGAAGAGTGCAAATCGTCTATGATGTACTCCGGTACACAGCCCAGGAATTAGCCCAAAGAACATGAAATTAAGCATGGGAGGTGCAATGATCCTACCCAGAAGACTACTGTACATCGAGGAGTTAGCGATCCACATAGCAGGCAACATGAGCAGCCACAGACACGTGCTGTCCTGTACTACACTGCGTACACAGCACAGCTTTCAGGGCTGTGTTGTGCTGCACTTATCCCTCCTCTGCAGGACAAACTGAGATGGGTAATTGTAAGAGAGGAGGCTGCAGGCAGCTCACACTTGGTACCTGGGATTATGCTGCCTGTGTGTCCTTGTCTGTGCCTTCAAGTGAAGCAGCAAGTTCCTATGATAACATCCATTTCTTTCACGGCAGAAATGATGAACAGAGCGGTTTTGCTCCAAGAAAATACTAGAAGAAGTCTAAAGACTACAATGCTGCTAAACCTCTCCATGGACAGGGTCTGTACTGCGTGCTGTGTCCATCCAATGACACTGCACAACTTGGCATTCTCACATGTGAAGGACCATGAGATTACCTATCCTCTATTTCATTCTTCTATTAGCTCTTCTATTCTCAGGAATACCTCATGAAGTCTGAGTGCATTTCCTACTGGGATCGTAATGAACACTGCTGCTACTGGGGTCTAACACAAAAGCCATATAGACATGGAGTTAAATTGCCCTGAACACTAAAACTCTTCCTACAGTTCTGGTAATATTATAGTTCTCAGTGCGGTAGGAATATATTTTGCTCTCTTTCTTTAAAAAGTCAGTTATAAAACTGATATACATCTCACAAATTTACAAACTTTCATTATCATTCCAGTGCTCACTTGTTCTCAGAAGCAGCTTAACTAAATATTGAAAAGTTATTTCTTTGAGGTCCCATCTTAAATGGATTGTATTAAAAAAGAATATTTTAGAGAGCTGAAATGAGTTATAAAGATTTACACAGAAAAACTTTAATTGCCTTTCATCAATTTCAGTGCAGCTCAATGCATTCAAAACTACTGGAAGGGACATAATATCCTTTCACTATCTCTGTGGTCCATGATACACTGATGGGAAGAGAATGCATGTTCCATGCTCTGACGTTAACTCTCTCCTGTAATATCCCCATAACCAAATTACTGAAATATGCCACGGTGGAGCACAGCATGAGCTCCGGTAGAAGGTGAAGATGAATCACTTTATTGCTCTTTTACAACTGAGTTTATAGCACTACTACTGTGAGTATGTCATCTATAAAACTTTTCATTGGCTACCAAATACTCATTTTGCACTCTGACTATTGTTCTGATTGGTTATCTCCGCGTTTCTTCCCCGTGTTTTCCCGCAGCGATTTCTTTCAATGTTTACTTCCTGCATCAGTCCTCCTTCTGGCTGTGCCTGGTCCTCAATGACCTCCTCTTCCAATCTGCTTAAGGGCAAAGCCTTGTTCTTCCAGTCTGCTTAAGGGAAAAGCTTCATGTCCTGAAAGTCAAATCCTATTTCAGCATCTTCTTGTTCCCCTACAGACATATGGACTGTATAAAAGGGGAAAAAGGTGGGTGGAAAACTGGCTGGAACGTTGACCTCAGAGGGTTGCTATCAGTGGCACAAAGTTCAGTTGACAACTGGCTAACTAGAGGTGTCCCTGGAACTGACAGTAGGGCCACCAGTATTTAAAGTCTTTTATAAGAACCCAAATGGTGGGTCAGAGCTCATTCTTGAATAGTTGACAGAGAACAACAAAGACAGAGACAGACTTAGAGGTGGGGAGCAGTACAATGAGAGACAACAGACACAGGCTGCAACATAAAATCACAGAATCCTAGAATGTTTTGGGCTGGAAGGGACCTTCAAAGATCATGTCATCCAACCCCCCTGCCATGGGCAGGGACATCTTTCACTAGATCAGGTTGCTCAAAAGCCTCATCAAACCTGACTTTGAACACTTCCGTGGATGGGGCACCCACAATTTCTCTGGGCAACCTGTCCCTAAGAAATCCACAATTTCTCTGGACAACCAGCATCTCACCACCCTCATCATCAAAGACTTATTCCTTTTCCGATTTAAATCTACCCTCTTTCATTTTAAAACCACTGCCCCTTGCCCTGCCACTACAGGCTTTGGTAAAAAAGTCATTCTCCATCTTTCTGATAAGCCTCTTACATTTACTGAAAGGCCACAATAAGGTCTCCCCGGAGCCTTCTCTTCTCCAGGCTGAACAACCCCAACTCTCTCAGCCTGTCCTCACAGGAAACAGGATATTCCAACTTTATGTACAAATTCACCATGAGGATGGTCAAACACTGGAACAGGTTATCCAGATAGGTGGTGGAGATACAACCCTGTAGATATTAAAAACTCGTCTGTAAAAGTCCCTAAGTAACTCAATATAATCAGTCTCCTTGGGTGGAAAAATGACAAATACTTAACATGTCTAGAACCTGAGTCTTCAACAGCTTATAGTGCAGCTGGAAAAGGAATCCTCTTGTCATCCTGAGAATGCTTTAAAAATCTTAAATATTTTTCCTGTCTTTTAACAGAATGTAAAAGAGAAAACATTTAAAATTTTCACAAAGTGGTTTTTTTTAATTTGGTCTAGGTCATTTGGTTATGACCTTTAAGACAATTGTTTCACTAGGATTGGCTTATTTTTCAAAATGTCATTTGCTGGTGAAAAAAAGTGAGGTCTTTCATTTTGAAAAGGTCAAAAAGCTTTGACCTTTTCAAAACTCTTTTGAGAAAAAAAAACTGTCAAAAAAGTTTGTTTTGTGAACAGCTGAATGTAGTTGTTACAACAAACCAACTCCATTGTGCAGAACCACTGCTCACATTAAAAAAAGCCTGTGGTATGGCTTTCAGTAAAGACACACAGTTTGACTTTAAAATATTCTGTCTCTTTTACCTTTTTTTCTGCCTGCATAAAGCAAAATTTCACTTTCCTTCATGAATTGCAGCAATCTGCCACGACACAAAAATTTAATCTCACTAATTAACATATTTTAACTTCCAATCATAATTTGCAATAACATTTACAAATAAAAAATGCATAAAATTCTAAATATTTAAGTATCTTAAGTATCATGTGTTAGGTATAAAGAAGAGAAGCTAAAAAGGAAAAAAATTCTTGCTCCGTGACAGCGAGCACTCCTGTTTGACTTACAACGTTTTTCTCAGCCTGTCAGAACTGCAGCACCTCTGGGCATGACATTTCTCTTAGATTAATGTCTCCTCCACTGTTTGTTAGACATTGCATACTGATGCGTTGATTCCCCAAAAGTGACATCATTCCAAGTGGTGTTATCTTTTTCATGTTGTCAGAAACACTGTCCAGCTTTTTGCTTAAGCAATCTTCTCCTCTTACCATTCATTTTATTCTTCCCCTTCCTTTCACAGAGTATTTTTTTAAGAATAACATTTTGGGCAATTATTGGTCCCTTCTGCTACTTGTTGAACCAAATTTCATACAGCTTCTGATTCACCAAGAAACAAATTCTGCACAGTTTAACTAGTTAATCCTTTTTTTTTTTTTTCCAAGGTTGTTTTGCAAGATCTTTCCCAAAAAAGGGCTACAGCAACATATTAGTTCCCGTGTCACACTAACAACTTCAATTCTGATTTTGGTAGAATACAAAATACTGAGACATTCTAAACACCCATATTCTGTCCCAGGTTGCTAACATAATTTCTGAGTTACAGGTTACAGTTAAAAGTAATCCATAGTTAAGTAATTTCATTCCAATTTTCAATTGGATCTCTGAAGATGGACTTTTATTCATTTATACACTTTCCAATTCATTCTGAAGTCACTGAACCTCTGCAAAAATGCACAGGCCCCTCACACCCTTTCAGACTGCAACACCATGGTTTAAAATTGTACAGGATGGTCATATAAGGAATTTGATGTTAGCAATGTTAACTCAGCAACTTCTATCAAACTGTGTGAATTGCCCATAGGAGGAGAAAGAAGGAGCATTCATGTGACTCACTGCAGACTGTATTGAGAGAAATTAGGAATTTAAGTTCTCTGCACCCTCACACAGCAAGAGGAGAGTGATTCAGAATACCTAAACCAGACTTCTAAAAGAGCAGATGATGTGAACGCCTTTGATTTCCTTAGCAAGTAGGAGCAATACAATGGATCAGATATATCCATGTCTGACAAATACAAGCCTAAATTGTCCAGAATAATTGGAACAGAATGCCATAAATCTAGAAAAAATCAATGTCAAAAGTGCAAAGGGATGCCATACTAATTTCTCTGCTTTGCTGACAACACACCGTGTTTTTGTTTTCCAGCTGTCCAGCAGCAGTCCTCACTGGAGCAAAAGCTGCCCAATCTATCCCACTCCCCATCTATAATCATATCTTCTTTCTATAACAGTAGTTCCTGGAGGTCTTAGGAAGATGGTGGTATCCTCACTCCCCTGGCAGTCACTGCCTGAGGAACAGTAGCCCTTTGTGAGTGCAGGCTGAGCCAGGGAAACACAGCCGTGGCTCAGGTGGATGGCAGGCTGGAAGTCAAGGGGCTGCTGAGCTCCTGGGGAAGACCCAACTCCCGGAGGTGCCTCAGCATCCCCCTCCAGCAGCACTGGCACTCCCGACCTTGGCATCCAGCGGGATTTTAGAAGGACCAGTGTAACAGCACAGAGAAGGGATAGATATTCAGAAGTCATATCGTATAATAATTTTGAGGATATTATTCCTAACGCAGCTGTACTGCATCACTATACTTTGAGACTAAAAGCACTTGCATTATTATAGCTGGACAACACTGTTTGGTGTGTTTCACTGTGATTGTTCATGTTTCACTTAGGCTAACAATAAGACCCCTGTCTTCACATATATATGATGTATTTCCTTCTGCCCAAGACAATATTTTGAGTGTAACAATATTGATCAATGCAAACTTCAATGGGCTCTTAGCAAACACCAGCTCTGAATGATGCAGCTATGCAGGAACCACAGTGCCAAATCACCTCCCTGATGTTTTTTTGAGGAAAAACAAACAAACAGACAAAACCCCTTTAAATGTACAGGAGCATAATTTCTGCAGAATTATTGCAGCCTTTTTAAAGTCTCTCCCTTTGTATCAGACTACTAACTGTATTAGCTGTGGTATTAACTGCTATGGAAACTGTTACTGTCGCTGCAGTGACATCAGCAGTGGTCAGAATGGTGCTTCAGAAAGAGAAATGCCAACACAAGCAGTATTCTGCTGCTTGGGGCTTGGTTTGGGTTTGTTCTTCTTGCACAAACATGCCATACAGCTCTGAGATGTTTCAGACTGGGAGAAATCAGAATGTTGCAGCCACTGGCTCTCAGGGACTTGACCAGTGGTATCACGGCTGCTGCTAAAACCACGTTACAGGTCCAGCCGTGGGGGACAGCAGTGGCATGGACAGATCAAAACTCAGCATGGAACCTCCATTTTTATGACATCATCCCAGCATGTCCTGAATTTTCATTACCTTTGTACTCAAAGTTGCTTCTCCCTTCCTTCCTCCTTCCCTCCCTCCCTTCTTCCCCACATCCCGGGGAACACCCTGGAGTACTCTGCCACCCTGCTCCCACTTATGACATTTTCTGTGGTTGAAGACCCAGCCTTTACAGCGCGTGCTCAGCTTGTTTATTGTTTCAATCCCACGATTAATAACAGCAGAAGGAAGAAGATTATTATACTTCTCACTAGTTTTTCAGAGAAAATAGTGCTGTATGAATATGAACTACACAAAGTAGCATCCACTATTCTCCATGGACTGTGGCTCTTCTGTTCTAGGGAAGTAATTCAGCCCACACCTAGATCTACAGAAGATCTGGAAACAGGAACTAAGAGTTATAGGAGGATGGGGAGAATTTTTGCCATATTTTTTTTTCACGTATCTTATGCCATAATTTCAGTAGATAGTCAGAAGTAAAAACACTGTTATTTTCAAAAAATAAATATCACAAATTTCATCCTGCTTATTGTGACTGAGACCAAGAAGAACATTTGCCCTCTTTTTTTTTCTAAAGCAAGAATAATTCCAGTGCAACTTCCAGGTGGGAATTTAACGCCATGCAGGAGGCTGCTTGATTTTCAACAGCTGCTCTCTCCTCCCAGTCCTCACGACAGGAATGGTCGTTGTACAGCCAGTGAGCCATAACTCCACAAATCATGCATGAAGGTTGTTCTCGCCATAGCGCTGGCAGGAGGCAGGACACCGCTTCAGCACGGCTTAACGTTTCTCAGAAACAGTCTTAACCTGGCTCTGGCTCAGAGTGCCTATCTGCACCAGAATGGGAAGGTAAGACATGGAGGTTTTCAAACCCTCCAAACAACTAAGCATTGAACAGAAAGTTTAATATGAGGTCTATGATGTGTTGTTGTTGATATTTCAGTAAATTTCAATAAATAAGGATTTCATTGGACCCTCATGTCCTCTAAGTTAGGGCTTCAACACAGCCCATAGCCAGTTACACTGTGATTTCTGGAAAAAATCCTAACTAAAGCATCAATATTGTGTTTCTCTCAAGAAAGTGCAGCTTAAAAAAAAGTAACGTCTGACTTTCTTTGGTAAACAATGGGGAAACAGTACAATTTACAAATATATAGGGATAAAATTTACTTCTGGGACTAGCAAAATTAAACTGAAATATACTTTCAAAATGTTGCTGTTGTCACAAATTCCATCTGTTCTGCAAGTTAAATCCTGAGCTGGGAATACCATAAAAACCAGAACAGGGTGCAAGCCATCACAAGCTCATTAAAAGAAGCACTTTTTAAGCCCATCTTTTATAAATGCTCTAAATTTATAAAGTTGCTATAAAACAAAACAAATGTAGACGAGGCGTTCATGACATAGAATCAATCCCCAGCCAGTTTAAGCACCAAGAAAACAAAATAAATGGAATTCATATATCAAACAATTAAATGTAATCTAACACTTATCTTTCTGTTTATTTGGTAGAATAAAATAAGTTTCATAGTTTCACTGATTTCCCACAGTCTGCACCTACATAAGGATTCAGTAGCTGTTTTAGCTTAGCTGGTTTTGAAAGCACGGTATATCCTAACGACTGACAGCATGACAGAAGAGGTTTGACCTGACTACCACTTTCATAATGAAGTTCCTCTAGTCAAAGAGAAATGTAATTCAAGAGTTACATTACTTCTTTTGAAAAGAATCTTCCATACTTTGAGACAGTGACCCCAATAGACTCTTTTTTTCCCAAGACTACTCACCAACAAGGGCAAAAAGAAAAGAAGCTATTCAAAATAAATTATTTTCATGTTATAAGATGACTGTTTTGTCAGAACACAGAACTAGGGGTGCTTCATGAAGCTAAAGCAATAGGATTAACTTTTCAAAGCAAAAGCACTCTCTAAACTAAAAAGACGAAGAAAACTACTCTTACTTTGAGAGGTCTATAAACATCATCTTATTTGCTGGCTGAATTCTGGTTGTTAGTTTAATATATGCTGAAATGTTTTTTATAAGTAAAGATTTTTTTACAAGTCAAAATGTCTACTGACCTTTTGAAAATTCATTATAATTTGTAGCTGAACTCTCAATAATAGATTTATAATTAGTTGCAGTCAGTAACCGCTTCTTAACCTGTAAAACTGATGCAAAACTGATACATCTCTTGAATAAATACAACATATTATTTCTTACATTATACCAATGTATTAAAGATCAGTGCATTTTTGGTAAATGTAAGAAAGCAATCATCTGTGTGTAATTAAAATCAATATAAAAATATAGATACGATCTGCTAAAATATCTTGAACTGAATTTTATTATGAAAATACGCGCGAAGTTATCAATCGCCATAGTTTTCTCCAGCATTTCTTTAATTTGTTTTACTGAGATTAGGTCTATCTGACTAAAGGATGATCCTTTTAATGTCCTACTATTTGAGCTATTACATTGCTCAAACATCATGGTAAGAATAAGCCACACAAACAAAAAGTACGTCATTCCATTAGTAACACACTGGGCAACAGTAAGAATATTTTGACTTAAAAAATCACATTCTGATACACAGCTATAATAGATACCATGTTAAAAAAACTAATGCCTTAAAATTAAATAGTATAGGTAATTGCTGAAACTCCTATATCCTCAAAAAAAAAAAAAAAAAAGGTTTTGCAAAATGGTATTTTTGAAAGCCCTTGTTAATAGTTTTGTTCACTGAGTAGTGATTCAAGGTCCATTAACTAGTTTTGTATTTAAGTTCATATCCTAAAAAATTTGTTCACTTCTTTACACAGAAAATCTTCCACTAAATTTAATGGAATTTTGCCTGGCTAAGGAGCCTCGAGATCCCTGCATTAGTATATTATGCACCATTTGATAAGTGAGAGAGTAATGACTCAGAAAATGGTAATAATTTAGTTTGGTCTACTCACTCCTAATGGTTGAAAATATCTTCCCTTGTAAATTATAACTGTCATAAATCCTGTGTCTTCAAAACTATATTTTGACAAACATTAAAAAGACAAACAAAGCAGAACAAGGTAGCAAATTCATTCTCATTTTAGGCTTCCTTTTATGATGTCTTTGGTCACAACAAGCAAATCATGGGTCCCACAGATAAAAAACTGCCATAGCAAAGTACCAGCTGTAAGTTCTTCTTGTCTAAAGAAGCAGTTGGAAAATACCAGGTGAGCCAAAACAAGAGACACTGATGAGCTTGGCACGACTATGACCACCAGACAGGTGACAGAATGACAGCACAGCTCGCATGACAAAAAAAAAAAATTGTTCATTATGTAAATTGAGGCTGAACTCTTCTTATATGCAAACTTTAACAATCTTCAAAATGTTCATTTTCCAAATCTTTGTATTTCCAAACTCTGGAAGAATGATATTGATAATGGAATATGTATTAGAAGGCACATAAGGAAGAGCTTTTTCTATAATGAGGGGTTTTTTTGGGTTTCTTTATAACACCTGTTTGCATAGGTTGCCTAGACATTGTGACCTCCTGAGAAGACAGCAGTTCCTTAATTGTCCAAGTATTCATTGTCGCAGTTTTTAAGCAAGCATCCCATTTTGCAGTCAGGATACCAAGGATTTCTGTGACAGATCTATTTACTCTCATTCCTTTGCCTTCTGCTTTACTGTGGTAATTTCGTAAACTTCTTTCCATGAGTAAATAAGAGAGAGGCTAAGAAGATGACTGAAAAGGTATTAGTTACCTATAGGTAAAAAGAAAAGAAGAGGTACAGAACAATTCTGCATGCTTGGAATGTGAGAGACGAGGGGGTTTTGTCCAAAGCTTATAGTACAAGAATTTGCATTGCACTGATTAAAAAAGAGAAAAAGGAATATAAAATAGGTTTAGAAACATTATAGGAGATTTTTGTTTTCTTCTCTAGGTACTATACTGATTTTATTATATAAAGAGTAAAAGCAGATTAAAAAATACTGGCATTGTCGCTACAGTTTATTCAATACAATAATTTAATCATAGATATTTAAACCTAAAGTAATGAAACTCTAGTTTATGCAGATGACCGAAACGTCTTCTCAGATTGCAGATCTTCCATACCCCTACTGAATCCCCCAGCAGCTTCCTTCTGACCAACGGCTCTTCAGTTCTTTTACGTGGAACACAACAGCTTCATCAGGAGGGGTACCAAACACATGATTCAGCCCCATCCCAAACAAATCTGCTGCCTGATCATTAGGCCCTTTGTCTGGAAAACAGGAACATGGGTTTGAATCACTTTGACATCTGAACAAACTAAATCTTAGGCTACTGAAGAGAGATGGGAAGGCATGAGGGCGGGTCCCTGAAATAAAGTATTAAGTCCATTTACTTATTTATTTATTTATTCACTCAATATACTTCAGAAACATTTAGGTCAGGAAATGACTCAGGACTGAAATCCCAAGAGGATGGTAACGCTTCCCAGTAGTGCTGAGTAAGGTGTGTAAATCTCAGAGAGATATGTAATTTAAGCTGTATTTCTGTGTTCAGCTTTCTACTGGCTACCTGAGAGGCTCCCTGCGCTGCATCCTGCTGTTTCTAAACCCTTTTCTGAGACACCCAACTCTGGTAGACATTGTACAGGAAGCCTTTGTGTTTTAGTAACATAGATTTCGATGTCAGCTGGTTACAAGTGAGGTGCTACGGTACTATGCAGCTGTGTGTCATCCCTTCGTGGCTCTACAATTTCACAAAACAATTTAAATTCAGATTTTTCAGCTAATACAAACTTGCTCTTCTACCTCAAGAGAACAATACCCATCCACACCAGCAAAAGGCTGGCTCTGATTATACCATTAAAGCATGAGCTAATATCAGACATAATAAGCACTTAATCACAATCCATAAATGAAAGAGAAACCAAAGTGATTAATGCTTCAAAACTGACATGAGAACCTTAATTTCTATTTAGACAACCCTAAGTAATATGTCAAGTGAACACCAACTTGACAGTATGGTTCTTTCCTAGACCTACAATTTGTACACAAGGCATAACCAAGATCCGATGACTGATTTGCACAGATTACCTCTTAGCCCAAAGGAAAGAGGCATTCGGTGAGAATGGCTCAGTTGGTAGTTGTCCTATTACAGAATGACAAGTGATTTGATTGTGATACACAGTGTAAGTGCTCTGTTCTCATTAAAAATGAACATGCTGTGGGAGACTTTTACCACTTACTCTACAGGTACCCACTGTGAAAAGCTAAGATAGAATGAATATGTAATTTGGATATGTGTTTTATGGAAAAATCCAATGAACCCAAAATAAAACTTGGGAAGAACCCATAAGGTTAGATATAATTTTCCTTGCCTGTTCTACCTGTGGTTTTAAATGAGGTGGCTTGTGATCTCTGAGTTATAACACCTTTCTTTTCAAATATTTACTGGATTGCCGTGCCAGACTGTGGCAGGTAGTACTATAATAGGATGGACAAACTATCTGTTACATACTATAGTTGGAGTTCTCTCTCTGCCAACAAGAATATTACAGAGTCTATGCACCCATTGTATAATCGCATCTCTTATGCATCCTTGGCTATCTTATCTGAAGTCTGGCCACTGCTTGTAAGGATTGTGTCTGATATTCTAATCATCTGGACAGTGATGATAAAACACACTCTTTTAGGGAAAACAGTAGCACTAACACAGGTTTTCTTCTTTATTTTTTTTTTTTCTCACAGCCTGGAACCTCAACCCTCAAACATGCAATCAAAACAAAGACAAAACCCACCACACTTCAACAAAAATTGTGGAAATGGACAATATTTACTGCTTATAAAATGACAGGTTTGAAATCTTGTGAACAAGCTTTCAAGGTGAAATTTTTATCCTTAAGAGGAATATCCCAACCTCAGCACAAGTTAGACAATACCTACTTCCAGTATTAAAAACAGTTATAAATTCAGCCTTTAGTATGCGAAATACAGCGTTATAAACCTGTTACACAACTACACAATGGTTTTTGTGTGTTCCTCTGAGAAGTCTGTAGTTGTATATTTGAACACTAAGGCATCTGAAGCATTACAGAGTAATAATGGACAACAAATAATGTTTTCATAACAATTTTTTTTTTCCGTAAGTATCATACATAGAATATATAGAGTGGGAGAAGTAACAGTGTTTGTGGAAGTCTGTCAGAGTTGCATATAGGTTCCTCAGTCATTAGTTCTGTCGTCACTTTGGTTACACTACAAACCCATCAAACCTGCTTATCAGATGAAACGCACATACATGTGTGCAAAGTTGCATCAGAATCTGAAACACAGTAAAATGCTTGAGTGTATTTAGAGCAAAAGGTAACATGCCCTAATGCTTTCACATTTTTCCAAGATCAACAATGTTAATTTTCACTTCTCAAATGTTCAGAAAAACAATTCCTTTTTTCTTTTCAATCATTGGACAATATATTTGGCCAGTGCTGAAATGAAGTCTATTAAAATATTTTGGTACTCTCATCAGTAACTCTGCTACACTTGAAACTCAATCATTTAAAAAAGAAAATAAAGTTGTGAAAGGAGCCAGATTGTCTCCTTCATGGAGCATAAAGCAAAAATCAAAAGCAGAGCAAATCAGAGACAGAACTAATCAGACACACTAAGAAAAAATTAGTTTTGTTCTACATTCAGCGGATGTATCTATATTTGCAAAGTTAATAGACTCTGCCATACACACGGTTCACTGCATGTGATTGTTTTAAATACCCCAAAAGGACTTACAAATAACAAGACATGAAGGTTTTGGAAGACCCACAGTTTTGGGCACAGAAGACACTATAGAAGTTCTTTTTCAGACAAAGAAATTCTTTAATTTGTCCAGATGTGCCACATTAATATGTTCTTTTTCCTTATGAGCTGAAACACACAGAATTCAGTTCTAAAAGGTCTCCAGCAAGTTATAACTCATAAAAAAGTCCATCAATGGAGTGGTGCTGGCAGGGGTCCTACCCTGCCCGCTTTCTGTTGTGTAATGGTGTAGCACTTTGGGTTTGGAATCAGGTACCACTTCTCCAGACCTAATAGTTCCAGTTCATCTCAGCCCTGGGCTTTAGCAATCACTTGGCTGAAGAAAATATTTCTTCTGAATCTGAGGAAAACTACTTAGCTTTTTTTGCTGTGTTGCAGTCAAGATGATTTCAAACATTATACCAAACCACAAACGCATATGAAGTGTTAGATGATGTCTGCTCAAACTTCATTAGTTGAACAATAACCATGACTAGTTTTGCAGTTTAACTGCAAGTGGGAAGGGAAGAAGAAGTCTCCTCTTTTTTCCCAGGGTCTCTGCAAATGCAATGCAGAATCACAGCCGCCCTAGCCAGCACTCAAGGGAATATATGGGTTGCTGCCAAGTTCTCTATTCAAAAGCAACATACAAACCAGGAACAATAAAGAAACATAGACCAATAGCCCACCTGTGCCCTTGTGCTGACAGCCACTGACATGCCGTGCTGGAGATGGCTGCCACATGCCTCCCCTTTCAAGGGCTGTCGCGCTGCTACCCGGCAAAATGCCTTCTAGTTTCACAACAGGAACAGCACTGTACATTCAGCTCATAATGATTTATGTGAGTCCTTCCAAAAGAAAATAATGGATTTATGCTGGGAACAACTTTCAAAAGCTTCTAAGCATAAACCTCAAAAGTATATTAGTCACTGAGGTGTCTCTCTAAAGGACCTAGCTAACAGAAATGTATCTAGTATGGGTATCTCCATCTCCAGCTATTCACATGCTAAAGGCAACACTACTTTGTTTCCTTCAAATTAAAACTTGACACTAAGAAGGCTTTTAAAATTAGTTGAAAGTCCATAGGTAACTTGAGTGCTGCTTATAAATTACTAACAGAAAATAAACCCATGCTCTCATTCTTACCTTTACACTTGAAATACCTACGCATTACAGCAACATTCAACTGTATGAACTAAACCAGAAGCATCACTATTTTGAATAGGAATGAGGTAATGGTAAATCTGACATTAGTGCTCCTTGCACGGATCAACACTGTTGCTAGACACTGAGCCAGTATAAGCTCGGCCAGTTACTTCACAATTCTTTTGATAATTTAACCCTTTATTCAGAAGTTAGGTCCAGTTTTCTTCATTATGGAGCCTGTTACAAATATATTACATTTATACTAACTTCTGCAAAACTATATTTCTTGGGTTTTATATGCTCAGGATGTATTTCATATCCTCAGATACCAGTACTATGAACTGTATAAAAAATTCTATTTACTGTTATAGGTTTAATATGCTCAGCTATTTTACATGAGACATACAGTATGAAAATTTGGAGGTCAGAAAACTTTGATTAAGATGAATAACAGAAAAAAGGTTTGACAGGATATTATTTTACCTCAGCATATAATTTGCAAGTGTATATGATCCCATCATCTGTATAACTGAAGCTATTTTTAATCAGGAAGATCAAGGATTAATCTTTTATATTCTTTCATTGCATAAGCTTTTATCATGTGTTAATGATATAACTTTTATGTAATGCTAGATGTTGCAACTCATCAAACAGTAGAAAGATTGAAGTAAGAAAAAGAAACATATGTAGGCCACACTGGGAAAAAAAAAAAAAAAAAAAAAAAGATGGAAACAATTAGAAACTAGAAAAGTAAACAGTCAGAAAATGCTAAGAACAAACAAATGCCATCAACAGAAATTTAAACAGAAACCTGAAAATCTGTCACACACAAAATTAGAATACCCCTGGAGAGCACACATTCTTAATGACTGCATAACAAAATAATGATTTTAATTATTGGTTGAGGAGGTCCTCTTACATTGGCAAATGTACAAAATTATCCTTAAAAAAAAACCTCCTACCTGCTGTAAGCAGGATTCATTAATAAGTGCAACACAATAATATGCCTCTTAGGAGAAAAGGCTTTGCAAATTCCTAAATTGTTGAAGATAATGGGAGCTTTTAAATGAAGAAAAAAACCCCACAGTATACAGTACAAATGCGATGTTTAAATATCAGATGTGATGTGGAAACTGAAATGTGTTTGAAGTACCACTTAATCATACACTTGTCTAGAAACTAATCAGTTAAAAAATGCATCTGATTTTATAACATTAAATAAATTCTAGTGTAACCATTTCACACGTGTTATTGAAACACTACAGATAAGGACAATGGGAACGCATTGTGAATTTTAGAGCACCTCAGTGAACGCAAACTATGTGAGCCTACAAAAGGTTTTTCTTACTCCAGAAGGAGCAGGTTTCTGTCCCTGCCTGTCACTGAGCTGCAGCTGTCAGCCAGAGAGAGCCCTTATCT